>NW_015537966.1:0-853 GCF_001515605.1 Sinocyclocheilus anshuiensis
GCTTTGTTTGTTTACTTGCGTTTTGGTGACAGCTGAAAGGGGTTTCCCTTTTTGGCTCGTCTCCAGCAGAGGGGAAATCACCACATTGCTGATTGGTCATTCGGCTGACGTCTTTTGGGAGAGCTTGATGATGAATGGGGTTTCCTTGTGAGGCAGAGGCTTTGGCAGTTCTTCTGAAGGAGTCTGAGTTTGCAAGACAGGCTGTTGAAGATCTCTGGCAGTCACGACGTTTCAACTAAATGTTTGAGTTCTGGATGACCCGATCGCTTGATGGTGCAGCGTGTGTGCGCAAATTTGAGCGCGATTAACACAAAGGCGAAAAGGCACTGAATCTGTTCGGACATTGGGTTTTTGATCAAACTGTATAAGTCCGTCCCACAGATCGTTGTTCCAATCAGATATTGCCTGCAGGGCGGGGCCACGCCCCGCAAGTTTCCTCTCCTATAAAGGACCCCCACTAGAACAATTGCAAATGGAACTAAGAACCTACATGAAGAAACTAACTGCGATACACAAAGCTATCTATTTACAGGAAACATGAAAACAGCAGCCTAGTAAGGAGACAGAGGCAGTGTGTCCAATTGTCCCGGGTGACTAAGTAGCTATATCTGAGAATATTAAGGAAAAAGTGGAATGAACCCAGGAGAAAGGACTACTCCAACAGCAATCCAAATAGAAGGAAGCTGATTACTTCAAGAAATTACCATGGCACCATGGGGAACAGAACAAAATGAAAATAAAGAAAATGACAGAATTAGAAGAGCTTATATACCAGACCCTAATTATATATATATATATATATATTTAATTGGACAACCTAGAGGTATTCCACACAAGATTACGGGAAGAGATG
>NW_015537966.1:7081-14040 GCF_001515605.1 Sinocyclocheilus anshuiensis
ATAAAACCATGTCTGCATTTGTGATCGGAGAAATGACAAACAACAAGCGCTACTCTACACTGCTCAAAACTCAAGTTTGAATCGTCAGTGGCAAATTCTTTAAATATAAAAAATTTACTTATTAGGGATGTGCATCTCCATGACTGATGCGATACGCATCTCGATGCATAGCCAACGATACAATACATTAAAGATACATATGAAGCAGCTACCGATGTGATGCGATACGATTCACCCCTGTTACGATGCAGTGCGATCCGATTTCGATTCAATTCGATTCGATAAAAACACAATGCAATTCGATGCAATTGAGAAAATATGATCACTTTTAATGCCTCGAGGCCTGTTTCATACAAGTTAACCAAATAAGCCAGGCTTATTTCAGTTAGTCTGACTCGTTGTCAAATGATTTGGTTCCATGAAGCAAATTGAACATGGGCCTAGATCAAGCTCTAACCCCCTCGTAACATAGGCCTAGATCAAGCTTAGTCACTGTGGCAACTTATGCTGGGAAACTAACCTGGTCTAAAGCAGGCTAACTGTCAGGCTAAGCTAAGCTCCTCTACTGACCAATAGGAACACAATGATATTACCACTGTCTCACGTACTATTATTTTACTTTTTTTTTGTTTGTTTTTTTACAGTTTCTAGCCATGCAGCCTTTCTCTCTGGTTTTATTACAGCTGTACCTTTCATAGTTTGCAGAACAGATAGCAGAACATTAGAACATTAAAACCTAAAATTGCTCTTTAAAGCATTAAAATAACTAAATTAAAAGTTAAAATCACTGAATTCAAAATGAAAATAAATAAAGAAAATTACTACATTTTAACTGCTATAAGAAGCACACATTAACTCATTTGAGCTTATAGTAATTAGTACTGTATAGCTTGCATTTGATTTACCTATTACAATAGTCAACTTACAGTTACTGCTATCATAAAAATACACTTGCACTCTGTCTGTTTAGCGTGCATGCGCGCAGCAGCGCTCATTGCTCTCGCATGCCCCACCCACTCCTGACAGAAAAATTCATATGTTTGCATGACTCTCTAACATTTACAGATGAAAAATATACCTGTGACATGTCAGTTATGCACTGAGGAAAACACAACGTCTCAAATGCACGCTTTTTAAACTGATGCATCGCATCGTAAACTTGTTATGCCGATGCACCGAGCAAATCGGGGAATCTTCCAATCCCTAATATATATATATATATATATATATATTGTCATGATCTTGCTCATGTTCCCCAGTCTTGTTTGGACTTTTGTGTTACTTGCTGTCTAAAGTGCCATTTGTAGTCAACTTGTAGACCTTAGTCGTCTTGATTGCTTTCACAGGTGTTTCTTGTTACCTTGTCATCCTGTTAGCTTCTCTGTGTATAAATAGCCTAGTGCAGGGGTGCCCAAACTCGGTCCTGGAGGGCCGATGTCCTGCAGAGTTTAGATCCAACCCCAATTAGACACACCTGAACCAGCTAATCAAGCTCTTACTATGCATACTAGAAACTTCCTGGCAGGTGTGTTGAGGCAAGTTGGAGCGGACACCGGCCCTCCATGACCGAGTTTGGGCACCCCTGGCCTAGTGTTTCAGTTAGTCTTTGTCAGTCGTTGTCTTTGCGAATTTTTGGCGTGTTGTTTCTTTTGCCTGGTTCTTCCCAAGTGATGTTCACCGTTTGATGCTCTGTATTACTTTTTGTTTTATTAAACTTCCTACTGCTTGCATTTGGATCCGACCTCTGCTCTTCCTTGCACTGATGGATAACAAAACAACTGACCGACATGGATCCAGCAGCAGTGGAGATTATGAGCCGGCAGGGAGATCGACCCATAGAGGAATGCGTTGTGGACTTTGTTAAGCTGGTACATCTGACTAAGATGGGGAAAATCCCCCTCAAGGTAATTTTTCAGGGTGGGCTGTCCGAACCACTCAGCTCGCTCATGCTGCTGCACGACCCTAGTTGGAATCTGGAGTATTATATCTATGTAGCATTGCAGCTGAGCAGTAGGACACTCACTGTGGCAGTCGGGGAGGAAGATCCCAACATGGCCACCGCTCCAGAGTCTCGTCCCGTCATAGCTGATCTTCCTGAGTCGAGTCAAGTCACAGATGATCTTCCTGAGTCAAGTCAAGTCACAGATGATCTTCATGAATCAAGTCAAGTCACAGCAGATCATCTAGAGTCTCGTCGCATCTCAGCTGATCGTTCAGAGTCTTGTCACGCCTCATCTGTTTGTCCAGAGTCTCATCACGTTTTAGCTGATCTCCCAGAGTCTTGTCCCATCTCATCTGTTCGTCCCGAGTCCTGTCACCTCCTGTCTGTTTCACCCAGATCAGTTCTTCAGTATCCCAGACTGGCATTCAGCATGGAGGATTCCCCACTGGTGTCAGCAGGCGCAGCTGGTATGCCCAAACCCACTCACTCTAGCCCTCCTGTTCCTGAACTGATTCCCCTGTCTGCAGCTCTTCCCATAACAGGAATCGCTTTATGGTGTGTCTGGGTCGGGTACACCACCGCCGAGTCTCCAGAGGTGGCGACTTATGCTGCAGAACCTCCGGAAGCAGCAGCGTCTGCTGCGGTGTCTTCAGAGGCAACGACGCCCGCCGCAATTACCCCAGAGGTGGCGGCTTATGCTGCAGATCCTCACGAAACGGGTACGTCTGCTTTACCTCCCTGCGCAGTGGTGGTGCCCAGCGACACACTCCCAGCCCGTGAATCATCATCTTGTCCTGTCACGGCTATGGAAGCCGTATGTGAACTCTCTGCCTGTCCTGTCACGGCTATGGAAGCCGTATGTGAACTCTCTGCCTGTCTTGTCACAGCTATGGAGGCCGTATATGAACTCACGGTGCCTCTGTCTTTGGGGCTGTGAATGTTCTGTCTGGTGGTCTTCTGATCCGTCTGCTCTGCCGTGGTGGTCTTCTGCTTCGCTCTGGTGGTCTTCTGCTATGTCTGCTCCGCTGTGTAGATCTTCGGACCTGTCTGCTCTGCTGTTGTGGCCATCTGCTCCACCCTGGTGGTCCCCAGTTCCGCCTGTTCTGCTGGCTCCGTCCTGGCTCTCTGCCCTGCCGGCTCTGCCCTGGTGCTCTTTAGCTTTGCTCTGGTGGTCTTCAGCTCCCCCTGCTCTGCCCTGGTGGATTTCAGCTCCCCCTGCTCTGCTCTGGTGGTCTTCAGTTCCACCTGCTCCGATATATATATCAGTGGCGAGCGGTGACTTTTTTTAACCGGGTCTGCTGAGTGATAAGATTAAGACCCCCCTCTAAAAAAACAATAGGCACCATCACAAAATTTGTAATGGTTTTACTGGTGTAGCAAATTAGCTCAAAAGGGAAATATTTATAATTAATTATAACAGGTTATAATTAATAATAAATGTTTAGATTAGATCTTAGAATTAACTGTAGCAGAATCAATCTTACTGTAGCAGAATCAATCTTACAATTTTTTGATCTGTCTGTCCACCGAGCAGACGATATAATCATTCAACATTTAGTGACTCTGAATTGTGAGCAGCAGACAGAGACAATCAATTGTGAATATAAGGGATTTAATAAATAAAACTATAGCTAACATACAATTAAACTAAGCAAAACACATATATACAGAATGAAGGAAAGTAAGGAAAGAGAGAGAGAAGAACAAAAGAATGGCAGTATTTAACATCAATTAACCCCAACCTAATGAGAATCATCAGAGAATCAAAAATCACCTTAAAAAGGGGCCAAACCTTAGATACGCATCTAAATAGTTGGAACGGTTACTTGCATTGGCTTTGTTGCTGCAACAAGAGTCCGGATGCGGTAGAAGACGGAGGTTCTTGATGAGTTTGTTAGATGTGAGCTGAAGGCCTTTGTCTGGTTTTCTGAAGATCAGAGAGTCGACAGCGAATCAACACATTTCCTTGAAGGTAAAACTGCCGGAAAGTCAAACTCAAGAGGACAGTCTTGAAGAGACTTGGAGAGTGTCTGTCTCAAGAAGAAGGTTTTTAGCGATGATTAGTCTGACTTTTATGTGTTATGGTGCAGTTTTACCCAAAATATAGTACAAATCGTATGATGCGTTTCACAATCACATACTGTACATCATTGTTTGAGCAATAAAGAGCAGATCATTTTGATACCAAGAAAGAAACATCTAGAAGATATTAATGATTTCACCAAGTTCAACATGTTCCTCGATCAACCCATCCCGTGATTTAGCCTTCATATAAACAAGAAATGTGAAATCACTGTCAAATAAACATCTCAGACTCGCCTTATTAATTATTAATATATTTAACTTCAAACTATAGGCTAACATACCAGTCAAAAGTTTTTGAACAGTAAGATTTTTAATGTTTTTTTAAAGAATTATCTTCTGCTCACCAAGCCTGCATTTATTTGATCCAAAATTTTACTATTTAAAATAACTGTTTTCTATTTTGGAAATTTTAAAATGTAATTTATTCCTGTGATCAAAGCTAAATATTCAGCATCATTACTCCAGTCACATGATCCTTCAGAAATCATTCTAATATTCTGATTTGCTCTTCAAAAAACATTTATTATGTTGAAAACAGCTTAGAATTTTTTCAGGTTTCTTTGATGAATAGAAAGTTCAGAAAAACAGCATTTATCTGTCTTTATCATCACTTTTGATCAATTTAAAGCATCCGTGCTAAATAAAAGTTTCTCCCCCTCCCCCCAACAAAAAAAATACTGACTCCAAGCTTCTGAATGGTATAGTGTATAATGTTACAAAAGCTTTTTATTTCAGATAAATGCTGATCTTTGTATCTGTTACAGAAACGGGTGTGTGGAGGCAGGCAGGACGACGAGGACGACAAGGATTCCAATAATGACATTTATTGTAGACACAACAAGGCAGGTTCAGGTAGGTGAGACACATACTCGGGGTAACATTAACATTAACCGACCCCAATGCTCAGACAGACAGGAACTAATATGGGGTGAATAATTAGAGGCAGACAGGTGAGCACAATGACGGTGATTAACTAATGATTAGACGGGCTAAACCAACACAAAGGGAAGAAACCACAACAAACAGTCCACAGGGGCGTTACAGTACTTGCAGGCTTGGTGAGCAGAGGAAACTTCTTTAAAAAGACAATAAAAATCTTACTGTTAAAAAACCTTTGACTGGTAGTGTAGGCTGATTATTCTTATAGATTGAAACAAATGTGCTTCACTAGGATAAAAAAAATCCTTAAAAAAATTCTGTTTTGTTGCAGAAAACAAAAAAATTAAGCAACGACAAAAACATTGCTGGAGACGGGCTTATTATTGAAAATGCAAACTGATTGTCTGCCAGCAGGAGGCACTTTGAGAGTGGTAGAAACAGCGGTTTCTCCAGTAATGGCTGTAATCAAAGCAGCTCCACTCATGAACGCTACTTTATCAGATAAAATAAAAATGCCATCGAAACTTTTCTGAAGACAGTCAGTTCCCTTCAGAGATACATTCATATAAAACACCCATGCCACGTTTTGATTTTGAAATGTGCAGTGCTCATGTTTATTCAACGAAGTCAAACGCAATAAATAAATCAATTTATGGGAAACGCTGGTAATGTATATCGAAATATCAGAAATGTGTTTAAAAATCATATCACCGTTATTGAAAAAAATTATATCGCGGTGCATGTTGATATTGAATTATTGTCCAGCCCTATGTGGGGCTATGTCTGTAATTTATATGCAAATGTCAATATCTGGCAGATAAAAATACAGTCCAAATCTTCAGAGGCAAAATGTTTGATTTGTGAGAGGAATAGATGCAATCGCCGTCTCCGTCCGCCGTAAAGCTTGTGTGCTGCAGTCTGTGCACAAATTCAAAAAAATGCCGCCAGAAGAAGCCTTACGTCAGCCTTGGTTGTGAAATGCTATTGGCTCTTTTGTGTCTCGTGACCGATTGCGTCATGCTACAGGAGTATTTTTTGAATGAGATGTGAGTGCATTAACGGAGCGGATCATTTTCAGCTATTAAAACCTTATGTTTTATATTCTTCTTCGCATAAAGATATTGTATGTCTTCAGAAGACTTAGAATGCAACACGACTTGTTTGTTATGCTGGTATACTGCTTTTTTATGGTCAGTTTTTGCAATAAATACCTGTGACTGTACATTTATTTGTCTGTTACCTGTTTTATATTGTTCAGAAGTGGGTAGGTTTAGGGTAGGGGTGGAGTTAGGTACTCTAATGAAAGTATAAATTTATGTAAAATTATTTATATTTTTACAAATGCTGTACATATATTTTCCTCCCCCAAGCCCGCCGGCCGCCCCAGAGCTCTCTCCAGTGTCGGCTCCAGCCCGAGAGCTCGCTCAGTGTCGGCTCCAGCCCCAGAGCTCGCTCCAGTGAGGGCTCCTGCTCCCGAGTATAGCCCACGGAGGGCTCCTGTTCCCAAGTATAGCCCACGGAGGGCTCCTGATCCCCAGTTAAGCCCAACTGAAATCACAACCAACTGAAAACAATGGAGTACTCTGCATGTCGAAAAGTGATGCTAAAATGATACCCCTGTGCATCGAAAAATGACGCTAAAGGGGTACCTTGAGTGTCAAAACGCGATGCCAAGGGGTCCTGAAGCGTCAATATGTGACGATTTGGGAGTGAGAACGTGTTGAATACGCACTACAAAAACATTTTTTAATGGTTTCAATGGTTAAAAGTTGATGGTTTGTAATGTTTGTAATGGTATTTGTAGTGGAAAACATCATTTTTTTGTGATGGTTCTATTGTTTTTTTCAGCAGAGGTTGCAACCTTGCAAACAACAATAAAATCAGAGAAGGACTTTAACTGTAAGCGACACGAGCATACGCAAAACAAAGAGAACAATAACATCTTAATGTTCAAAAGGTTCAGAGGATTTATGTTTCTTTCTTTTCCTGATTTTTGTTATTATTACAATTTGATATAGCCCATGTTTATATATATATATATATATATATATTT
>NW_015537966.1:14528-16386 GCF_001515605.1 Sinocyclocheilus anshuiensis
TATATATTTTTTTTTTTTTTTTACCACTTAGGCATGTTGACAATCTTCAACATATGTTGTCTATGACCAAAAATGTAAGACGATGAGTTTTCAGTGGACTTTTAAAATTTGCTTTGCTTGAGAAAACATAAAAATATACAGTAACAGCATTTTTTTTTTTCTTTTGATTTGGTCGAGTTGGTTTTTGCATCAAACACAATGTGATTTTCGGCAATTGAGATCTGACAGCAACAGCGCATTTTTCCGCTTGGGCGAGTGCTTTACAGACAGCTTACCTCATGAAATCATCCGCATGCCAGCAAACCACTGAGAACGTGCTACAATCCAGACGAGTCATAGCAATAGAGCGGAGGCGAGAAAGCTGCGGAGAAGCAACCGCAACTGACATAGATTTAAAGAAAATTACTGCCATTTGGCAAATAAATCATTTTACTTATTCCTAACTCTTTAAGCTTTAAGTTACATTTCAAATGACAAGGGATAAACATATAAGCATGTATAGGCTATATAGTAGGGCTCGACAATAAGACTGCCCGATGGCCCGGGGCCAGTGTGAAAGACGCTCGGGACAGTAGACGGATTTGTCACATGCCCGATCGGGCCACTGCTGCGTCGTCACGAAAGTTTATAATTTGCATGTGTTTTTAAGCCTTGTTAATTTTAAAAGTTCAAGCGATTTAAAAGCATTTGGGTGCGAAAGACAACTCCATTCAGTGCTTGCTCGCTGTTTTGTTCTGTGTGAACAGCACGCACAGACAGCCATGCTCTGACATGCGTGAGCCGCCTGAACGGACAAATACGTACAAAAGTAGCCTATGTCAAAATACCCATCTTGGCATGTAACTTTGTACATTTAGCAATGCTTAATCTATATTTAATTTATAGGGCCTACAGTGGAGTACAGATGCACCAATCGACCGGACATTTGCAGGGCTTTTCGACATGCAGGGCTTTTCAGAAGGTCATTTCATAGTGACAGTATGACATTAATACACAATGTTTTTGCTCAAAACTTAATCTACTGTGACCTAATGCAGATATTGTATTAAACTGATGCATAAATGCATAATGAGACAGAACGCAGCTGTTAAGGAGCTGAACATTCATCCTGTATTTCACGAGTTCGCACTAACATATAATGTGATTGAGCAATTAGTAGCATATTTGGCGTGCTGTGCAGAGGGCGGGCTCCGAGCTCGGGTTAAAGCCCGAACCCAGAGAACTCCCCAAAAGAAGCTAATGGCATGAGACAGCAGCCGGAGAGAAAATTGTAAGTAGCCCCCAAAAATATGCGTGCCGTGAAGAAAAGTAGGGTGTGCGAGGAGGTGGCAGGGTGACTGGGAGGGGTCGTGCAGTGCTTGAACGGGAGCTGCGACTCTCTGCGTCGGATGGCAAGCCCTACCTGTCGCCGAATGAGGAGCACGATGGAAGGCCAGGTGAGGGACTCTCGCTGCATCCGAAGGGAGCTGCGGCTCTGCTGCACCGGAAGGGAGAGTCCTTCTTGCAGCTGAATACGTGGCGTGGTTTAAAGCATCAGATGGAGGGCTCTCACTACGACTGAAGGGAGCTGCGGCTCTGCTGCATCGGAAGGGAGAGCCCTGTCCGATGCTAAATAAGCCTTGAAACTCGAAACAACAGATGGAGGGCTCCCGCTGCGACCGAAGGGAGCCGCGGCTCTGCTGCACCGGAAGGGAGAGCCCTGTCCAATGCTGAATAAGCCATTAGGATCGAAACGACGGATGGAGGAACTGCGGCAGCAGTATCAAATGAGCGGGGCACTGCGGCGGCAGTATCAAATAAGCAGGGCACTGCGGCGGCAGTATCAAATGAGCGGGGCACTGCGGCGGCAGTATCAAAT
>NW_015537966.1:17809-20611 GCF_001515605.1 Sinocyclocheilus anshuiensis
ATTTCACGAGTTCACACTAACATATAATGTGATTAAGCAATTAGTAGCATATTTGGCGTGCTGTCCAGAGGGAGGGCTCCGAGCTCGGGTTAAAGCCCGAACCCAGAGAACTCCCCAAAAGAAGCTAATGGCATGAGACAGCAGCCGGAGAGAAAATTGTAAGTAGCCCCCAAAAATATGCGTGCCGTGAAGAAAAGTAGGGTGCGCGAGGAGGTGGCAGGGTGACTGGGAGGGGTCGTGCAGTGCTTGAACGGTAGCTGCGACTCTCTTCGTCGGATGGCAAGCCCTCCCTTTCGCCGAATGAGGAGCACGATGGAAGGCCAGGTGAGGGACTCTCGCTGCATCCGAAGGGAGCTGCGGCTCTGCTGCACCGGAAGGGAGAGTCCTTCTTGCAGCTGAATACGTGGCGTGGTTTAAAGCATCAGATGGAGGGCTCTCACTACGACTGAAGGGAGCTGCGGCTCTGCTGCATCGGAAGGGAGAGCCCTGTCCGATGCTAAATAAGCCTTGAAACTCGAAACAACAGATGGAGGGCTCCCGCTGCGACCGAAGGGAGCCGCGGCTCTGCTGCACCGGAAGGGAGAGCCCTGCCCAATGCTGAATAACCCATTAGGCTCGAAATGAAGGATGGAAGTACTGTGGCGGTAGTATCAAATTAAGCAGGCACTGCAGCGGCAGAATTGAATTGAGCAGGGCGCTGCGGCGGCAGTATCAAATTAAGCGGGGCACTGCGGCGGCAGTATCAAATGAGCAGGGCGCTGCGGCAGCAGTATCAAATGAGCAGGGCACTGTGGCGGCAGTGTCAAATGAGCAGGGCACTGCGGCGGCGGTATCAAATTAAGCGGGGCATTGCAGCGGTAGTATCAAATTAAGCGGGGAACTGCGCAGGGCACTGCGGCAGCAGTATCAAATGAGCAGGGCACTGCTGTGGCAGTATCAAATTAAGCAGGGCATTGCAGCGCAGCATCAAATTTTATTTAACTGATCAGAATTAGATGGGCTTTCTTTGTGTGAAAATTATTGGTCCTGATATAGCTCTTGAAGGCGCCCGATAACCATCGACCGAGAGCTTGGATCTGCTGCTGTGAGAATCCTTTTTGAGCTGCTGTAGTTACTGCCCCGATTCGAAGTTATTGTGAATTCCAAGCATCTCAGGAAACCAAAAAAAAAGCCAGCATGAACATTGCGTCAAGTCTACGAGCGGTATGAAGTGAGTGGTACCCTGTGCGGAGAATGTGGATACATTTAGAAAGAATGTCGAAAGTTATCGGCTGTCTAGCGTCCGGGCTTGGAGGATGAGAGTGCTGAATTCCTTTGATCAAAATAGATGTTTGAGAATTGTTTATTTCAAGAGAGGGGGCGCCGTAGATTAATTTGTGAAAAAATTGGATGCCGCTTAGATAACATTTGATGGACCGGGCTTGGAGGTTCTTACAGGTGTTAAGGTAGGAAACGAAAGATGTGATTGAGAGGAGGGAGAAATCGGGAAATGGCAGGTTGTACGAGAGGTGGAAAGCTTTAAATCATCTCCAAGCAGATAAATAAGATTGGATGGTTCTGGGTGAAACTGCTTGGAGGATCGAACCGAGTGACGTGTTGAGGAGGTTTTAAGGGATGTGTTATGGAATGCGAGTTGCAAATAGTGAGGTACTGGGGTTGGCGATGGCCGCCTCCGGAGCCAGCGCTCTGAATTTCTGCGAGAATCTGAGACTTGATGGTATTAGGCACAGGGGGTGGTTCCTGAGCTGCAGCATTCGGTGGGGTAGGTAGTGGGACTGCTGTGAATGAAGTGTACTGAGGTTTATATTGGAGAGAAGGGTTAGCAGGAAGATAAGGAGGGGCCCATAACCTTTTGCGGAGGCAGCCTCATGCACGGATTAGCCTCTGGTGCTTAGGGAAGCACGTAGAAAGAGGTAGAAGAAAATGAGGGAAGAGGCCAGTAAGCTTGCGTTGCTGGCTGATGATGCCCTGCTTGGACGTCTGCAGCGGGGGCTGCTGGCCATTGATAGGGAAAAGGAGTAGTGGAAGGGTAAGAGTAAGGTGGCTGAACTTGAGTGGCTAGCGGAGGCAGCCTCACGCTAACGTCTGCCGCCGGAGGTAGAAAGGAGGGGGAAGGATAGGAGTTTGGGAAGCTACGCCAGCGGGCAACGTTGCGTGCGGCGCTGTAGCTGAAGGTGCCGCAGTTATTGGTTGAGAAGAGGAGTGAGGCAATGCAGTGTGAGGAGCAGCCGAGTCTGGGGCGCGGCCCAGGCTTGTTGACGGCCTGCTGCGTCTTAAAGCTCGAGGGGAGCCGGAACTTGATCTGGAAGACAACGTAATTTTAGTAGGGAGCTATGAGGAAGAGGTGCATGGGCTGCAATTGTCAGCAGAGGCAGCCTGACATTTAAATCTGCTTCCAGGTTAGTGTCTGCTATGGGAGCTGGAGGCCACCGAAAAAAAAAAAGGGGGCCATTAGAAACGGGAGGAAAAGCCCGAGATGTGTGGATCTGAGTTGCAAGCAGAGGCAGCCTCACGCTTCCTTCAGCTGCTGTAGCCCACGGGAAGGGAGTGGGGTTTGTGACATCCTGAAGAGCCTGTGCAACCTGCACAGCTAGCAGAGGCAGCCTCACGCTAGTGTGTGCTATGGGAGCTGGAGGCCACTTGAAAGGAAAAGGATTAGAAGTAACAGGAGGAAAGACTGAGATGTGAGGGCATGTGTTGCAAGCGTAAGCAGCTTTGCGCTTGTTTCAGATGCTGTAGCTGTAGGCCACAGGGGCTTGTGATATTCAGGGAAAAATGCTGGAGAGCCTCTGGAGCCTGTAC
>NW_015537966.1:20962-25970 GCF_001515605.1 Sinocyclocheilus anshuiensis
AGCTGGAGACCACTGAAAAGGAAGAGAGGTTAGAAGTAGCAGGAGAAATATGACGACTTTTCGTCATTTTATGATGTTGTCAAAGACATGCTTTTCCTCTTAACCACACAATAAGTGGTAAGTACTGAAACTGCTAGCCAGCCAAGCAGCACATCAGCTGGTAGAGACTTGGAGAGAGGTGCCTAGCAGTATGCACGACGCATGCGAATTAGGTTGCTAGTTGTACTTGTTCAATAATAATAATAATAATAATATTATTAATAGTTTCTTTATGATATGGCTTAGTTGTTAGTTTGCACCTATAATTGTACACCGTTTAACTTATTTTCATGAAAATCAATCTTTTTCATCTTATCTGTCTATCTGAGTACAATGTGTAATTTAAAATACAGGTAAAAAGCTAGTGAAAATAAATAATATGAAAATTTGAGTAATTTCATTGTGTTCTACACAGTTTTGCGTCATGGTTACAAAAATGACATCAACATCCATAATGTCATCACGTCGTTTAACAACTTTTAACAACAAACGACCTACCTTTAACAACTTTACCTAAAAATTTAATTGCAACACGGCCTGCGGCGCTAGCGACTGCTACGAGAGCTGGAGGCCCGGCTACATGTGGCGCTGCGGCCGGAAGGGCGTTGCATCATGGTTACAAAAACGACATCAACATCTATAATGTCATCACGTCGTTTAACAACTTTTAACAACAAACGACCTACCTTTAGCGACTTTACCTAAAAATGTAATTGCAACACGGCCAGCGGTGCTAGCAGAGGTAGCCTTGCGCTAGCGACTGCTACGTGAGCTGGAGGCCCGGCTATATGTTGTGCTGCGGCTGGAAGAGCCGCAGTGAAAAGTTGAGCCGAAGCGGGAAGCGAATGAGGTTTTGCTGTGGTCAGAACTGGGGCGCGGCCCAGGCTCGTTTAAGGCCTGCCGCTGCGACCCAAAGCTAGAGGAGAGCCGGGTCTTGTGCGGGACAATGGTGGTGTCGAGTGAGGCGAGTTCGAGGCTTTGCTCGATCTATTGGCCGCCTTGGCTAATTTGCAGGGTGAAGAATAGATCATACAGATCAGCTTTGTTTACCCTCCGTGAGAATGGTTCATCGGAAATAAATTAGTGTTTGCTTCAGCCTTAAATACTATACACTTTCCGATCGGAGGGAGGATATATTGGCATGGCCGAATGATACGAGGATGTCGGGGAAGTTGGAAGACTCGCCGGTGGAGGCAAGGTTAAGCCTCGGCGTTGTGGAGAGCGTGTGGCTGGTCGAGCAGAGCGGCGGCCGCAATGAAGCCTGGTGCTCGGCGGCGGTGACTGGCGGAAATGGAGTGAGCCTAGGGCCGGCAGATTGCGACGGAGGATATGAAAGTACAGGTCTCGTCGTAGTACGGAAAAAGTTGAGTCTGTGATATAATGGCTAAAGGAGCAAAACCGAATGCTGGAAAACTGTCGTGGAACTAAGGCAAGTTGGCGCTATATATACGTATTGTGCTTGTTAAGGTGATTATCTGATCGTGCTCCTCCCGAACCTTGTTAATAAAACATCATATGGTAACCAATTACAGATGTTACAGCCTGATTCGCTTAACATGATGGAAAGATTACACGAACTTGTAGACGAACAACATGAATGGTTGGGTGCCATATGGCTGCAACATGGCGCATGCTCTGCTGCGACAGCACGGCTTGTACTTGTGTACTTGTACTCTGTTTAACTCGTTTATGAGTGTTAAGTGTACGCTTTTGTGTTTCTACATTTTTTTTTCTTTTTATGTTAAGTTATACTCGGCTGGATGAGCAATGATTCATCGTTACAAGGCGATTGTTATTGTCCTAATCTTAACGGCATGGCTGATCTGCAGGGATCACGCACACCCGACAGATACCGGCAACAGGTTTCTCACCTATAGCCGTGATGTGCTTTTACTACACCGGTTCTAGTTGCTGTGTAACATCAAGCCTGATGTGGTTTTACCACCGGAGCTTCGGCCGAGGAAAAGTGGAAGACATGGGGGTATTCGCAGCAGAATTAGGAAACGTCCATTTAAACCTCCTCTCTCCTCCATTATACATTCAAACGTGCGTTCACTCCGCAATAAAATGGATTTGTTACATGCCAGGTGTCGATTGGAAAGGGCCTTCAGGGATATTTGTATCATCGCCCTGTCAGAAACATGGCTAGACCCGTCAGTCTCTGATGCTGAAGTCAGCCTGGACAACTTCACAATAATCAGGGCAGACAGAACCGAGCAATCGGGGAAGACGCGCGGCGGTGGAGTGTGCTTGTAATAACATCAAAGTACACCAAAAGTCATGTACAGCCGACCTGGAGATACTAACTGTGTCCCTTCGCCACTACTATTTGCCTTGGGAATTCCCTTTTGTTGTGGTCAGCTGTGTTTACGTTGCCCCCAGCGCTAACATCAATACAGCAGCTGAGCTCATAGGGATGCTAACAACAAGCTAGCTAAGTATCCCGGTGCTCCGCTGTTCATTCTGGGGGACTTTAACAACTGCAAGCTGGACTGTGTATTGCCATCATTCCAACAGTATGTGGACATCCCCACTAGGCGGGCAAACATCTTGGACATGTGTTAGGCAATGTGGCCGATGCATTTCGTACCTGTTCCTATCCACCGCTGGGATCTGCCAATCATAACATCATCTCCCTACTCCCGCTGTACAAACAACAACTGAAACGACATAGTCCACAACGCTACAGTGCCCCACAGTGGTCAGGGGATGCCATCACCCGCTTACAGGGTTCCCTGGCATGCACTGATTGGGACATTTTTGATGGGAATTTGAATGACAAAGTTTCCGTTATAACCTCCAGACCCTGATGAACCATCCCCCTTCAGTGTGGAAGATGTGAGGTGTCAGCTCATCAGATATAAGAGCTCAACCACTACCGACCTGTTGCCCTCACATCTATAATTGTGAAATGCCTGGAGAAGCTGTTGCTGAAAACCATCTTGCCATCTGTCAATTTACAACTGGACCCCTCCAATTTGCCTATAAGGCTAAAAGGGGCACAGAGGACGCTGTAGCCTGTCTGCTGCATCTCCTCCTTCAGCACCTGAATTCTCCTGGCAACTTTGCTTGGATACTTTTTGTGGACTTTAGGTCTGCTTTTAATTCCATCCAAAGGCATCTGATGATTCAGAAGTTGCATCATCTCAATATCCCCACTCGGTTGATTCACCTTATATACAATTTCCTTAGCAACAGGCAGCAAGTAGTTCGGCTGGGCTCGACCACATATTCTGCTCTCACTATCAAAACTGGAGCACCGCAGGTTTGTGTGTTAAGTCCTTTCTTGTACACACTTTACACAAATGACAACATCAGTCCATCACCCAGCATAAAATACTTAAAATACTCTGACGACACAGCCATTCTTGCCCTGCTCAAAGACAACAACTTCGTTATGGACTATCACACCACTGTCGCGCACTTTTCCCAGTGGTGTGAGGATAATCATCTGAATCTCAACGTCAGCTAGACAAAAGAGCTTATAGTCAGTCCCCCTTCACCTCAGCATCCTATTGTTATTCATAATCAAACAGTTGAAATAGTGGACAGTTTCAAATACCTCGGAGTAACATTGGACAATACACTTACCTCTGATCAGCACATTACGGACATTCAGAAAAGAAGTCACCAAAGACTGTCAGTCATTCATAAACTCAAAGGACTTAATGTTGCTCCTCGATTATTATTGCTACTTTATCAGAGCATCATTCAGTCAATTCTATTGTATTGTTGTACCTGTTTTTTCAACATGCTTTCTGTTAAAAACCGGACCAAATTCACAAATGTGTCCAATATTGCTGCGAAAGTTATAGGTCTTTCAACACCCAATCTCACAGAACTCAATAAAAGAGCTATTATACACATCGCAACTTCAATAGAACAGGACTCCACACATCCACTTAATGAGTATTTAGCCCCACTGCCCTCAGGGCGCAGGTACAGGGCTATGAGGTGCAGGAGGGCCCGTTTTGGAAGAAGCCTGATTCCTTCAGCCATCACATATCTCAACAACAGACATCGCTGAGGGTTATCTTAACTTTTTTTTCTTTTTTTGTTATGTATGTTATGTTGTGTGTGTCAAACAAGTGCAGTGCTGTGGAAAATAATTTCCCCCTTGGGGAAAATAAAGTTAAAGTTTATCGTCACCGTAATGTGGGAAGTATGATCATGCTATATTGACTGATAGATCGGCTGAGAATCTTTCTGCGAGTCATAAAATTATGGTTCTATTCTATTTACAGAAATATGAGGTAAATGTGTGAATACATAATGGGTCTCATTCATGAAACACGAGCAGAGCCAGGGCTGGACTGGGATAAAAAAATCGGCCCTGGCATTTTGGCCCAGACCAGCCCACTACATACCATCACAAATACCCCCCTCTGGGGCGGGGGTCAAGTCAAGTCAAGTCGCCTTTATTTATATAGCGCTTTTAACAATACAGATTGTGTCAAAGCAACTGTACAGCATTAATTAGGAAAATAGTGTGTCAATAATGCAAAGTGACAATAGTAAACACTCATTTTTCAGTTAAAGGCAGTTCATCATTGAATTCAGTGATGTCATCATCCAGCTCAGTTCAGTTTAAATAGAATCTGTGCAATCAAGTCAACGATATCGCTGGAAATGAAGTGTCCCCAACTAAGCAAGCCAGAGGTGACAGCGGCAAGGAACCAAAACTCCATCGGTGACAGAATGGAGAAAAAACCTTGGGAGAAACCAGGCTCAGTCGGGGGGCCAGTTCTCCTCTGGCCAGACGAAACCAGCAGTTTAGTTCCAGGCTGCAGCAAAGTCACATTGTGCAGAGGACTCAACTGGCTCCTGTGGTCTTGTCCCGGTGGCAGTCTGAGACAAGGTCTTTACTGGGGATCTGTATCTGGGGCTCATCTAGTTGTCCTGGTCTCTGCTGACTTTCAGGGCTGTAGAGGTCCTCTCTAGGTGCTGATCCACCATCTGGTCTGGATAC
>NW_015537966.1:26171-29533 GCF_001515605.1 Sinocyclocheilus anshuiensis
GCTGCATAATTTCAACACCATCAACATCAATTCCATGTGACCGTATTAAATCTAGAGTATGATTTCGACAATGAGTAGGTCCTGACACGTGTTGTCTAACCCCAATAGAGTTCAGAATGTCTATGAATGCTGATCCCAATGCATCTTTTTCATTATCAACATGGATATTAAAATCACCAACTATTAAAACTTTATCTGCAGCCAGCACTAACTCAGATAGAAAATCAGCAAATTCTTTAATAAATTCTGTATGGTGCCCTGGTGGCCTGTATACAGTAGCCAGTACAAACATCACAGGGGATCTATCATTAACATGTGCTTCTCTGGATAATGTTATGTGAAGCACCATTACTTCAAACGAGTTATACTTGAAGCCCGCCCTCTGAGAAATACTAAAAACATTGTTGTTATAAATTGAAGCAACACCTCCCCCTTTACCTTTTGGACGTGGCTCATGTTTATAACCGTAATCTTGGGGTGGAAGACTCGAAAATAATGTAATCATCAGGTTTTAGCCAGGTTTCTGTCAAACAGAGCACATCTAGGTTATGATCATTTATTTGTTGAACATAAATCAAATTGTTACGTTTTTTTGTATTTTCTAGTTCGGAGAACAGGCACAGTCTCTATAGTGTGATATCTAGGTGAAAGAGTTTCTATGTGCTGAGAATTAACTGATTTCTGTGACATGAAGCGGCTAGCAGATGGTCGGTTTAGGCAGTCTGTCTGCTTCCGGGGCCGCAGTTAGTCAAGTACAAACTCTAAGACTATGTGCCATATTTCTAGACAGAAGAGCGGCACCACCCCAGGAGGGATGAAGACCATCTCTTTTCAACAGGTCAGGTCTGCCCCAAAAACTCGTCCAATTGTCTATGAAACCTATGTTATTCTTCGGGCACCACTTAGACATCCAGTTATTGAGTGACGATAGTCTGCTATGTATCTCATCACCACAGTAAGCAGGGAGGGGACCAAAGCATATTACAGTGCCTGACATCGTGCTTGCAAGTTCACACACCTCTTTAATGTTATTTTTAGTGATCTCCGACTGGCGAAGTCGAACATCATTAGCGCCAGCGTGAATAACAATCTTACTGTATTTACGTTTAGCATTAGCCAGCACTTTTAAATTTGCCAAGATGTCAGGCACTCTGGCTCCCGGTAAACATTGGACTATGGTGGCTGGTGTCTCTATTTTCACGTTCCGTACACGTTTCTCAGTGGGTGCGTCACTGAGTAGGGAGAACCTGTTTAATGTTTTGATCGGAGCGGTAGAGCGGTGTTTTGACCCGCGACTATGCCACCTCACAGTCACCCAGTCGCCCTGCTGCAGAGAGAAGAGAGAGAAAATAAACGGAGCGAGAGAGAGAGAGAGAGAGAAAAAAAACTACAAAACGGAACTACAATCACAAACCGACAGCACGGCAGACAGGAAGCAGGAATAACACTCTGGGGGTGAAAGATGGTGCCCCCCGCCTGAGAGAAGAGATCCCGCTGAACGGGAATCTCCCATGGAGAGTCTTCAAGTAGGGCTACCAGGTCCGCAAACCATGGGGCTACTAATATGAGACTAACCCCGTCCCGGCAATCTCTCTCCAGAACTCCCGGGAGCAGAGCAATCGGGGGGAAGCTTCGAAGACGTACAGACGAAGCTTCCATTCCCCGGGCCTCAGCCCCTGCCTCGACAGGATGTCTGCTCCCAGATTTAGGTGCCTAGGGATGTATACTGCCCTCATGGAGAGCAGTTTCCCCTGGGACCACAGAAGGCTCTGGCGCAGACCCCCCCGGCGGTTGATGTACGAGACCACCGATGTGTTGTCTGTGCGAACAAGCACATGATGGCCTCTCAGGTCTGAGAGAAATTGCTCCAATGCTCGAAACACGGACAGCATCTCCAGGCAGTTGATGTGCCACATGCCTCGGCAACGCACGAGCCACTCGATTCTATATTGTGTAAGACTTTCTTCCCTCAAGAAGAAACGCCAGCGGGAGCAGAGCTAAACATCCAAGGTAATGCACACTTGTACACCTAGGGACATTTTATGAATGAACACAGCCAGCCCCCTCAAGAGCTGACTGTGCGTGCTCCGCTCCAAAACAAACCACACATAAATCGCGTGCATCCCCACCCCTAATTATAGTGAGGGCAGGGAGAAACGAGTGATCTAAAATGCAGTATGCTTTTCGTATTCAAAAGATTGAGATGGCGAATCATCAATCTCATATACATCATTGCTAACATCAACCTCCTTGGAGGAAGATAGCTGCAGCATAGAGCTCTCACTCAAAGAGGGAGGAGACCGCATCGCACGCATATTTACATCTAGCGCATATTTACATAGAAAAGCTAATTAAAAAGTAGCGGAGCTTTATAAACAGCTCAGAGTAATCATGTCATCTCCATAAGAATAAAGTGACTAAAGTGAAAGTGACGTGAGGCCAAGTATAGTGTCCCATGCTCGGAATTTGTGCTCTGCATTTAACCCATCCAAGTGCACACACAAACACCATGAACAGCAACTGATCAAAAAATAGGCACATGCATTTTACTATGGCACAGTAATATAGTAATAATTTACTATAGTTACTAATAGTTTTACTGTTGATTTCCCATGTTTTCCTGATCATTTGGAATGAGGATAAAAAGACAATAAAAACAAAAAAACATGCAAATAAGTTCAAACATCCACTCCATATTTTTTTTTTTCCTGAATATTACTGATGAACTGATCAAAAAGTAGGCTACTGTTCACATGTGTTTTACTACTATATAGTATTGTAATATAGTAATTAGGGATGCACGGATACCACTTTTTCCAGTTGTCACGAATTCGGTCCATGGACTTCCGTTTATTCACCACCAGAGGAAATCTTGATGTCAAAATCCAGCATTTTTTCCATAAAACCCTGGCGCCTAAAGGGTTAATGGCGGATGTGTGTCTACCTTTGAGTGCAGGTGAGGACACGTTCGAGCTGCATTCGAGCTGGAGGCCGTGGAGAAGCAGATACGCGACCTGGTGGAGAAGCAGGCCCAGCTGAGAGAGCGGAGAGCCGCGCTGGAAACATCCCGGGTAAGTATACAGCGCGCTACTAACTCTCCCACCACCTCTACTCCGTGTGTTTCTCTGCACAGGCCCTGGTGTCTTCCCAGGTGTCCTTCACTCCGGTGCCATGGAGACACCATGGACCCTGGGTGCACCCGCAGCGGAAGACGCAATCCAAGCCCTAGGCGACGACCTCTCCCTCTCCGCCGCCTCCGGTCTTCGGGATCTCCACCCAGAACCGCTTTGCTCCCCCCCGCGAGACGGAACGCAACGCTGTGATCGTCGGAGACTCCATCGTCCGGCACATCCGTGCTACAC
>NW_015537966.1:29543-30235 GCF_001515605.1 Sinocyclocheilus anshuiensis
ACACTGAAGAGGGACTTCAGGAGCCTGATCGAGACGGGGAGCAGCACATCGCCTGCAATGACGATCATCGTGTCAGGACCTCTTCCCACGTATTGACGAGGACACGAAAGGTTCAGTAGACTTTTTGCTTTAAATGAATGGTTATTGTCATGGTGTAAAGAACAGAAACTGCTCTTTGTTAATAATTGGAATCTTTTCTGGGAGCGTCCTAGGCTTTTTCGCGCTGATGGCCTGCACCCCAGCAGAGTCGGAGCGGAACTCCTGTCGTACAACATCTCCAGGATGCTAGATACCACTGACACCTCTGGAGGTTCTGCAGCAGATGCCGCCACCTCTGGAGGTTCTACAGTAGTAACATCAGGAAACAGGTAGAGTTCATTAACATTCTCCTTAGCTGGACAGGTACAGCGTTCATCAACGGTTCCTTTGACCGCAACATGACAGGCTGAAGGTGCACTGCTGGGCGCCACTACCGCGCAAGGAGCTGAAGCGAGCACCGCCACCTCGGGAGGTTCTGCAGCATGGCAGAAAAATGTAAAATAAATGAACAAAAAACATTTTTAAAGTTTAGGCTCCTAAACATTAGATCACTCGTACCCAAAGCAGTTACTGTAATTGAAATTATCACAGATAATAGTTTTGATGTACTCTGCTTGACTGAAACCTGGCTAAAACCAAATGATTATATTGGT
>NW_015537966.1:30431-30638 GCF_001515605.1 Sinocyclocheilus anshuiensis
CGGCGGTGTTGCAACAATATATAGTGATATTCTCAATGTTACTCAGAAGACAGGATACAGGTTTAACTCATTCGAAATACTTCTTTCTACTTAATGTTACACTGTCAGATATACAAAAGAAATCTATCGTGTCTCTTGCTCTGGCTACTGTGTATAGACCACCAGGGCCGTATACAGATTTCCTAAAAGAATTTGCAGATTTCCTCT
>NW_015537966.1:30648-33689 GCF_001515605.1 Sinocyclocheilus anshuiensis
TGACTCTGGATGATCAGCTGTGATGTGACGTGACTCTGGATGATCAACTGTGATGTGACGTGACCCTGGATGATCAGCTTTGATGTAACGTGACTCTGGATGATCAGCTGTGATGTGACTCTGGATGAACAGCTGTGATGTGACGTGAGTCTGGATGAACACCTGTGATGTGACGAGACTCTGGACGAACAGCTGAGACTTGACTTGACTCAGGAATGGAAGCTGTGACTTGACTCAGGAAGATCAGTTGTGACTTGACTTGACTCAGGAAGATCAGCGGTGACTTGACTTGAATCAGGAAGATCAGCTGTGACTTGACTTGACTCAGGAAGATCAGCTGTGACTTGACTTGACTTTTGCAGATTTCCTCTCAGACCTATTGGTTACTGTTGATAAAGCGCTAATTGTCGGAGATTTTAAGAAGACAAAATTGCACCAACATTTTTTAATTTTAATATTTATTTTCAGCAATAACATTTTTCTTATATACTATCACATATTTTCATATATTGTTAATGTGTAACTGTAACGGGGCGAACGAGACGTGAGACGTGCGGATCCATATGCAAGGCTTTATTTTCAAGACGTGGTCATATAACAGTCATGGGTCAAACAATGGCAAACAGGTACAACACAGGCAAGACAACGAGTAATCCTAGGAGAAGCGTGGGTCTTCGATAGGCGAACAGAATCCAGAGGGCTTGACAAAAGGGGTAATCCGTAATACACAGGCAAAGATCTTCACACAGGAAAACAGGCAAAGCAAGACTAGACTAAACTAAACTATGAACTAGACTGGGAACTGGCTCCGTAAAGTAGCTACCGCTAGAAGAGTGATAAATGATAAACAATACTCGGCATTGAATGGTGGTTTGAGACTGATTTATATAGTGTGTGTTATTAGTAGCTGTGACTTGACTTGACTCAGGAAGATCAGCTGTGACTTGACTTGACTGAGGAAGATCAGCGGTGACTTGACTTGAATCAGGAAGATCAACTGTGCCTTGACTTGACTCATGAAGATCCACTGTGACTTGACATGATTCATGAAGATCAACCATGACTTGACTAGACTCATGAAGAACCACTGTGACTTGACTTGATTCAGGATTGGCAGCTGTGACATAACGAGGCACTGTTGTGTCCACCTTTTTGCGATCAGGCTCCGCTGTCGCCGCCATTTTGTGGGCGTGCTCTAGTGCGGCCACCATTACACGAGTGAGTGTGGGGTTGCATTCCTCCGCGACACCCACAGTGAACCAACAGTCAACAGAGCATAGTCCAGAAACTGACTGAGTGACGAACGCGGACCTTCGTGTCTAAGCTTAGACCAGGGGTGGCGAACATCGGTCCTGGAGAGCCGCAGCCCTGCAGAGTTTTGCTTCAAACTAGACTAAACTATGAACTATGACCTAGACCGGGAACTGGCTCCGTAAAGTAGCTACCACTAGAAGAGTGATAAATGCTAAACAATACTCGGCGTTGAATGGTGGTGTGAGACTGATTTATATAGTGTGTGTTATTAGTGCTTAGACCTTAGAGGTTGGTTAATGCCATCACAGAAAAACTCTATAAAAATGATGTCCGGTAAATCTGAATAGTGAGCGATGGCTAAAAATTCTCGAATATGATTCTCTAACGATCGTGGGCCTTGTTTTAGGTCTAATAATATTCTTGCTGTGTCCATACCTGACCAATGTCCACTTGAACATCTGCTGGATCCTTGTGCAGCCGAGTATTCTGTTACGGAGCTGACGAGACGAGAGACGTGCGGATCCATCTGCAAGGCTTTATTTAAAGACATGGTCAACACAGGCAAGAGTCGGACAATGGCAGAAAGGTATATAGAGGGCAAGACTGAAGAGTAATCTGAAACACAGGCGATGGTCCAGGCGAGAGGTAAACAGTATCAGAACAGGGCGAGACGAGAGGGGTAATCCAAGACAGGCGAAATACTTCAGGGCAGGCAGAGATCATACAGACACGAATGGCTAAGGCAATAAACAGGAATAAACTAGACTTTCACTCAGAAAACTCGGAATGGCTCCGTAAAGCAGCTATCACTAGGAGAGTGATAGTTATATAGTGTGTGTAATAGCTTTCAGGTGAGCGTGTGATTGGTTACAGCTGTGTGCAATCAGTGCAATGGATGATTGGAAATGTAGTCCAGGGTATAGTGTAACAGTCTGTGTAGTGTGAGAGTCCATGTAGTGAGCGGGTGACCTCTGGTGGTGAGTGAACAGAAGTTCATAGACCGGATTCGTGACATGGCCAGGTCCACGTGGAAGTGAAGGGACCGGAGACTGGGGCAGAGTAGGCTACCCAGGCTGAACTGGCGAAGCAGGAAACCAGGACAGATCCGGCAGTATGGGTGGAACTGAGGACCACCACGACAGAGCAGACGGAGCAGCAGACCACCACGGCAGAGCAGAAGACCACCAGAGCCAGACAGGAGAACACCACGGCGGAGCAGAGGACCACCAGAGCCAGACAGCAGACCACCACGGTGGAGCAGGCGGAGCAGAGGACCACCACGGCAGAGCAGACGGAACATAAGACCACCACGGTGGAGCAGAAGACCACCTGGGCCAGACAGCAGACCACCATGGCAGAGCAGACGGAACAGGCGGAGCAGAAGACCACGGCAGAGCAGAAGGCCAGCATGGCTGAGCAGACGGAGCAGAGACCCCTGGTAGAGACTGGGAACTAGGGAAAACGGAGACACAAGAAACAGACAGAGCATATACGGTCTCAAGGACCGAGGTAAAAATTCTCGAATATGATTCTCTAACGATCGTGGGCCTTGTTTTAGGTCTAATAATATTCTTGCTTTGTCCATACCTGACCAATGTCCACTTGAACAGCTGCTGGATCCTTGTCTGGCCGAGTATTCTGTAATGGGGCAAACGAGACGTGAGATGTTCGGGATCCATATGCAAGGTTTTATTTCAAAGAAGTGGTCACATAACAGGCATGTGTCAAACAATGGCAAACAGGTACAACACAGGCAAGACAAAGAGTAATCCTAGGACAAGCGTGGG
>NW_015537966.1:33873-37625 GCF_001515605.1 Sinocyclocheilus anshuiensis
GTAGGCGGAACAGGGGGAGGGACGGAGGGCCAGGTCCACGTGGAAGTGGAGGGACCGGAGACTGGGGCAGAGCAGGGTACCCAGGCTGAACCGGCGAAGCAGGAAGCCAGGACAGATCCGGCAGTATGGGTGGAACTGAGGACCACCACGACAGAGCAGACGGAGCAGCAGACCACCACGGCGGAGCAGAAGACCACCAGAGCCAGACAGCAGACCACCACGGCGAAGCAGACGGAACAGGCGGAGCAGAAGACCACCACGGCGGAGCGGACAGAGCAGAAGACCACCACGGCAGAGTCTGGGAACTAGGGAAAACTGAGACACAAGAAGCAGACAGAGCATATACGGTCTCAAGGACCGAGGAAGGAAACACACCAAGTTCAACAATATTTTCCCTGGTAACAATTGAATGGGCAGACAGTTCCAAATCTGGCTTATTGACTGAAACTGGACAAGAAGAATCTTCACACAGGAAAACAGACAAGGCAAGACTAGACTAAACTATGAACTATGGAACAGACCGGGAACTGGCTCTGTAAAGTAGCTACCGCTAGAAGAGTGATAAATGCTAAACAATACTCGGCCTTGAATGGTGGTGTGAGACTGATTTATATAGTGTGTGTTATTGGTAGCAGCTGTGTGTGATTGGTTTCAGGTGAGCTTGTGATTAGTGCAATGGAGCATGGGAAATGTAGTCCAGGGTGATGTGTAACAGTCTGTGTGGTGTTTGGACAGACAGATGGTTCAAAATCAGACTCATTGACTGACACTGGCAAGACAGATAGTTCAGGATTAGATACACTTGGGGAAACAGAACAAGCAGATAGTTCCTGGATGGTCTCTATGGCAGTGACAGGGTTGACGGGAAAGACATGGACTGCATTTATAGTTTCTGGGCTCATGACAGGCAGGGTTAAGGGTTCAAAGGCAGGTTTTTGGGTTGTGACAATCAACCCCCATGGCTGGTTCAGAACAGGACGGGAGTTCAGGGATGGCCTCCTCGGCTGGTTCAGAGCAGAATAAAAGTTCATAAATGGCCTCCATAGCCGTGACAGGACAGGACGAGGATTCGCTGATGGCCTCCATAGCCGTGACAGGACAGGACGAGGATTCGCTGACGGCCTCCATAGCCGTGACAGGACAGGACGAGGATTCACACACGGCCTCCATAGTCGTGATAGGACAGGCAGAGAGTTCATAAATTCGTGACAGTAACTATGCAGACAAAAAAGTAAAGTTTATTTATATACATATTTTGCAGTATATTGAAAAATGTAAACACTCGTTTCCTATGGAAAGGTATTATTTAATATTTTGCATTATATTTTCCAATATATTTATTATTGCACTATATAATCTAAATGGTCAACATAGAAAATGACATCAGACTTCTTACTTTACTTTTCATACAATTACAAAACAAATCATGGATATTTTTTTATCAATTGACACTTTATTTTCTATTTAGTTTATATTAATACATTTACATTTGTGTAGATTTACATTAATACACACTTAAGTACATACAATTTGCGTTCCCTGTCGATACTACTGCGTCTGCTTAAGACGCTATGGGAAAAAGCCTTTTTTCTCCTGAACTGAAGCCTTTTCTCAATCACGCAGGCCATTGGTTCGTGCAGTGTATTAAAAAAAAAACGAACCAATGGCTCGGCAACGGAGCTACACGAGCCTATGGCGACAAAGCCCGCCAGAGCAAAGCCATCTGGCTATATAAGCGGGCGTTTGCCACAGGATTCTCAGATTTCTTCTCCTTCAGCTACGACTCTATGCTGATCCCGAAGCCTGCTCGCCGTTGACACACCTCGCAGCTGGATTGTGACCTCTCTGCTCGGCTGATCCGCTCTCTTCGCGCCTCAGCGTCGCAGCAGTTCTGGTCCTGTTCCCCTGCCGCCATCCGGCAATTCTGAAAGAGCTTATTTCTAGCAGGTAAGCCCTAAAAGAGCAAAATTCTAGTGACGTTGTTGCAATGTCGCGCTGCGAGTGTGGCTCGTGCAGGGAATCTTGCATCTGGAGAAGCTACAGCGGGCGCCATCGCCTCAGGGAACACGGCAGAGTGCGCCACTTCCTCGGGAGGATCTGCAGCATCAGCCGCCACCTCGGGAGACATCTCAGTGGCCGCCGCCGTTTCTAAAATTTCAGTGGTGGTGTATGCAGCCCAAATACACCATAAAGGGATCCCCATTGTTGGAAGCGCTACAGACAGGGGAAATAGTTCAGGAACTGGAGGGCTTGAGAGCGCTGGTTTAGGGATACCAGCTGCACATGCTGCCACCAGCGGTAAATCCTCTATGCTGGATGCCAGTCTGGGAGACTGAAAAACTGACCTCGAAGATCTAGGTGCAACAGATAGGAAGCGACAAGACTCTGGATGATCAGCTGTGATGTGACGGGACTCTGGAAGATCAGCTGTGATGTGACGTGACTCTGGATGAGTAGCTGTGATGTGACGGGACTCTGGAAGATCAACTGTGATGTGACGGGACTCTGGAAGATCGGCTGTGATGTGACGTGACTCTGGATGATCAGCTGTGATGTGATGTGACTCTGGATGATGTGATGTGACTGGATGATCAGCTGTGATATGACGTGATTCTGGATGATCAGTTGTGATGTGACGTGACTCTGGATGAACAGCTGTGATGTGACGAGACTCTAGAAGATCAGCTGAGACATGACGAGGCTCTGGCAAATCAGCTGTGACGTGACAAGGCTCTGGCAGAGTGCGTCACCTGTCTGGGCAGCCCCCACGCAGGGACTACTCGCTTATTGAGATGGAATGCTCTCGCTAAGAGCATGAGTCTTGCTCTTCTCCACTCACAAACCGCCTTCATTGAAGACAGGCCCGCTCTCCCGTTTCTCCTCTCTCGGGTATGACCGATCTCATGCCGGCACTGTACCTGCGTGCTCTCTCTCCCCGCTGCACCCTGATCCACCGCAGAAAGGCAGTGAGTTGCGCGCTCACTGAGACAGAATGCTCACTCAGAGCATGAGTCTCGCTCTTCTCCACTCCGGACGGCCTTCATTGAAGGCAGCCCCACTCTCCCGTTTCTCCTCTCTCAGCGAGCCTCGGAGAGAGAAACAGCGAAGCCTGGGAGCTAAGCAACCGGATCTTAGCGATCTCACGCCGACACAGAGCCTGCGTACTCGCTCTCCCCGCTGCACTTCGATCTGTGTCTTACACGTGAAGATCAGCGCCCCTCGTTACATCAAGCGGCTCTATCCTCCTAAGTAGACCGAAGCAGAACACTGCCACTGGCAGCTTCGAATTTGTGTAGCATTTCTATGGCTGCGCTCACAGAGACGGGCTGCTTTTACCACGAAAGCAGTCTGCCCCTGTTCGTTCGTGGAAGGCAGCCCCGCCTCCCTGCTCTCATGTTTCTCTCCTCCCAGTTACCTCGAAGGAAGCAACGGCGAGGTCGCGGGTTGAGCGATCAGGCTCGAGCAATTTCATGCCGGCACACATCATGTGTGCTTGATCTGCCAGTGTGTGTTACACGTGAGGATCAGCATACCCTCGTTACACCGAGGCATCACTCTCCACGCAGCTCTTTGATCTGCCAGTGTGTTTACACGTGAGGATCGGCGGCTCTCGTTATCGAGCGGCTCAATCCTTCTAGGTGGTTTAGAGCAGAACGCTGTCACCAATGATTCAATATCGCTGACAGCTTTGCATTTGAATGCGCCTCTCGCCTAGGGCACGCCCACGCTGAGGCTGCGCTTGCTGAGACAAA
>NW_015537966.1:37710-43177 GCF_001515605.1 Sinocyclocheilus anshuiensis
GGATCACTGCCCCTCATTGTCGAGCGGCTCAATCCTCCTGGGCGGTTTGGAGCAGAACGCTGTCACCAATGATTCAATATCGCTAACAGCTTTGTATTTGAACGCGCCTCTGGCCTGGGTCACACCCACACTGAGGCTCCGCCGCTGAGACAGACCGCTCTTACTACGAGAGTTCATGTCTCGCTCTGCTTTGCTTGCGGCTCGCCTTCTTCAATGAAGATGGCCCCGCCCCTCCCCTCGTCCACTATGAGCGGATCTGAGAGAATGCGCGCAGCATTTTTGATCTGCCGGAGTGTTTACACATAAAGATTATCAGTACTCCTCTTCTAATGAGCGGTTTGATCTTTTTAGGCGGATTAAAAGAGAATGCTGTCACTAATGATTATTATCACTGACAGCTTCAGATTGGACACGCCTGGGCCACGCCCACGCTGGGGCAGCGCGCATGGGGGTTGACTTCTCTCACTATGAGAGCATTAAGTCTAGCGAAGCATTTTTTTAAAGCATTTTCAAAAGAGAGAAAATTTCCTCTTCTGTTTATCACGAGTGTGGGGTTCCCATAGGGGATAATAGATATTCACTCCAATTCGCTCGAAGACCCCCACGCTTCAACGCCGTGGTCCCCACCTTAGACCTTAGTAAGGACGCTCACATCCTGCGCTCAGAGGTGATGAATCTGCTGGTAAAAGGAGCTGTAGAAATGGTTCCTCCAGCTCAGAGCGAGTTGGGCTTCTACAGCCGTTATTTCCTCGTCCCCAAAAAGGATGGTGGTCTCCGGCCCATCCTCGATCTCAGACGCCTTAATCACGCCCTCATGAAAAGGTCGTTCAGGATGACTACGCTGAAACAGATCCACGCGCAGATTCGCTCAGGGGACTGGTTCTTTTCTCTGGACCTGAAAGATGCATACTTTCAAATCCAGATAGCCCCCCCATCTCAGACGATTCTTGAGATTCGCCTTCGAGGGAGGGGCTTATCACGAAGTCCTTGCCTTCGGGCTGTCTCTGGCTCCCCGTACTTTTATGAAGTGCATGGACGCGGCTCTTTCCCCTCAGAGACAGATGGGAATCCGCATTCTCAACTACCTCGACGACTGGCTCGTGCTGGCCCAGTTGGAGGCAGAATTAATATCACAGAGGACCCTCCTCCTCAGCCACCTAGAGTGCCTGGGACTCAGGGTCAATTTCGCCAAGAGCACGTTGTTCCCCAGCTAGCGAATATCGTTCCTGGGAACAATTTTTGACTTAGCTCAAATGAGAGCTCTAGTCGCGCCGGAATGGGCTCTGGCCATACGGAGACTGGCGGCCTCCTTCGAGATCGGTGCCACTCACCCTCTCAAAACGTTTCAGAGGATGCTGGGCCTCATGGCCGCAGCATCGTCAACGCAAGGGTCACCTCCGTGAAGTTGGCCCCCCGCCCAACGCAAAACGTCACAAAAATAGTCTCAATCGCTTGTGCTCCATTTGTGCTGTAAAAAATTTCGTTTGTTAGATATAAAATATATATTTAAAGGTCATTCTCAGGTCACTCAGCCCCCCCACATGCTCCAAATTCACCCCAAAGAGTCTCGTTTGTTTGTGCTTCGTTTTTGCCGGTAAAATTTTTGTTTGTGCTACTTTGTTTTTTAAAATATTAAACATTATATTTTAGGCGATGACGTCACCAGCCCCCCTACATGCTTCAAACTCACCCAAAATAGTCTCAATCAGTAGTGCTTCGTTTGTGCTGGTTTGTGCCGTAACAGTTTTCGTTTATGCTGCTTCAGTTTTTAAAATATTAGACATTGAATTTTAGGGTCGATGCCGTCACCAGCCCCCCTACACGCTCCAAACTCACCCAAAATAGTCTCAATCGTTAGTGCTTCGTTTGTGCTGGTTTGTGCCATAACAATTTTCGTTTGTGCTGCTTTTTATTTTGCTTTTATTTAGCATTTTATTTTGGGTTCCTCGCTTATTCAATTTCTTACCAAATTGTTGGATTATAGTGATATTTTAATAGAACAACAACTTTTTATCAATGTTTTTTGTAGTCGTTGTGGTGTTTATTAAAAGCATCTCAATATTCATCTGTTGTCAGACTCTTTTTCTGTCACTTTCTCTCACTTAAAATGGTTTTGTGCGCGAGCGCCATCAAGTCGTAGCTTTATGTAACTTCAGCGCTTTTGTTCTCACCTGATTGAACTTATTTACAAAGAGTATCATCTGATACACTTCATTCCCACCACGAGGTGACACTTCTGTTCAAGATGCTCTTGTGGAAATTGAGTTAGTAGAGGAAAAGTTGATACAGTTACAAACTCAAATTTCTGGCCAATGTAAGTACAATGTTTTAACAGTGTCAGTTCACAATATTATTAGTTACCCTTATGAAAATTAACCATGGTGTTACTACAAATAAAACCATGGTAACCATAAATTAACCATGGTTTTGCTGCACTAAACATAGTTTAACCATGATATTTGTAGTAAAACTTTTATACAAATGGTAATGAATATGCCAAATAAACATGGTTACTACACCGTAGTGTACTTGAATAAATTATTACAAATTACAATAATAAATTATTTACTTGAATAAAACCGTTGTTCATTATCGTAAGGGATGTCATACACCAATTGGTTTGTGCAGCGCCGATGCATCTCGCAACAAGCCTAATATTTACATACTGTATGTTAGCAGCTTTCTACACTCACCCAGTACATTCAAAACTTAGGAGATTTACCCATTGCTTCTCTTTGTCCTTACGGCTGTGGTGCATTTTCAACACAATATACAGACAGTCATGTTATTGCAAAACTTTCAGAAGCAGTTTCCTCCATCTTCACTATCCAACGGACCCATACAGCAGCTTGTTTTGCAGTTGCGCATTGGCTATTGTGAAAGTACTGATGTAATCATAGCAGTGATCATCCCGACTTAAAATCCTAAATATCAAACATGTTTGATATGATTGGGGCTGAACCAATTTGTGTGCGAGCAGATCGGGAGGTCTGCTCGCACACAGATTTTTTCTCTGATTCTCGGGAGGGGAAAATCAGGGATAAATCAGCCTAAAACACCTGTAGTGTGAGCCCGGATTTAACAGTTGTGGGTGTGGATGGCCTCCATGGCCATGACATGGAGCACAGGGAGTTAATGGGTGGCCTCCTTGGCCATTACAGAGCAAGCAGACGTCTCATGTGGGGGAGTTGTAGCAGATGTTGCCACCTCTGAAGAAGTGTGCGCAACCCAAACACAAAGGATAGCAGTGACCATTACCAGGAACACTGTGGACAGTGGAATGACCTCCAGGACCACCGGACCAACTGATCTAAGGCCACCAGATTAGTGAGCGCATGGACCAGGATGGCAATGGTAAGGTGGACCAAGCTCCACAGCTATCGGTGCTTGGGATCTGTAGTCCCACATCTGCAAGTCCCACAGCAACAGGGCATAGTCAATATATTGAAGTCACTTAATCCATTCCAGAAAATGTCACATCATTGAATCCCACCTTGTAGCATGGCCCACAAAACTCCTCCACATAGTCTTCAATGGGATGATTTCCATGGCGTAGATGTAGCAGAGTAACTTCTAAGTAATCTGTAGTAGTCTGATTATATTACCTAAAATGTGTAATGTAATGGATTACATTATGAACTACAATTTTTGTCATGTAATCTGGAATCAGTAACAGACTATAATTTGTAAGTATTCTACCCAAAACTGATTATAAAAGAGCTTTTGTGGACCAACAAGATCTAAAAGCTGCTGAATTTGCTACCAAGGCAGGCGATTTATTTATTTATTTTAAGAATTGCAGCTTCTGACATGGTAGCCAGGAGACTAAAGTTTTGGTGCACATTCACTAAATGGCTCAGCGGACGGCACCGTCTTTGATTTATCACAACCATACATTGTATCGCTGCCATAGTTTGACCAAACTCCCCACAATCATTCCCTTTAGGTAGACTCCTAAGCCTTTACTGCCTAATAGTTTGCCAACACATGTACCTTTGGATAATATAATAAAAAGCTAACAACCATCAGTCTAATGACAATTGTATTCTTTGCATGTAAACACTTCAGTTAGTGTAATTGAACACTGGGTGTATTACAACTTCAGAATTATGTTCGTATTGATTGAGATGTAAAGAACTGTGAACTGTCAACAGTGATTAGGTATAGCTAAGAGTGGTCCAGAGCAACCTTACGAAAGTATGACTTACAGAAGGTATAAATAACTAAGAATGTTTCGGGAAACACATATTATCCTTAAGGTACAGCTTGAAGCATAATTTACGAACAGTGTAGCGTTCAGAAGGTTTTGGGAAAAGCAGCCCTGTACAATAATGAGAAATCAGTGTCGATGCTCAGTTTCTGCAGCCACTTGGGTGGGCGACTCCAACTGTGGCATATCAGCTGTTATTTAATGCATTGTCACTTTTTGCAGTCAGTGTCACTGACACATGCCTGTGTGTGTGTGTATGTGTTTAATGGTGAAAAACATTCATTCTCTGGGGAATGTGGAGTTTAATGACTTTTCCACTCATTCTGTGAGGGAAGCCACCTGAAATGACATGCAGAGGAATTCCCAGATGTGTGTGTGTGTGTGTGTGTAGAAGGGGGAATCTTTGTTGCCATGGCAACAATAACCAAACTGTTTCAGTGCTCACCCCTCGTCCCACTTTAGAACACTTTAAGTGGTTGGCAGGGTAACCGAGGAAAACAAATAAAACAAAGTAACAAACACAGACTAAACAACACCAAATCTCAAGTCAAGTTTAAAAAGTACTATGGGTTGCTAGCACCTTCTTACCTTCTTTAAACATACTTTGATAAGCACTATGCCTGTCATTATGATTTCTCTTTTTAAGGTCAAAGTTCACAGGTGTTTGTTGACGTTTAGCTCATTGGCGTTAACCGAGAGGGAAAATGTAAGGAAGTCCAAGTGCTGCAGTTTAAACTTTTGACCTCAGTACCTCTGACTTGCGTCTTAAAGTCTGGTTCACTTTGGAACTTTTTCTGGCCAAGCACCACCAAATTCAACAGGAAGAGATCGTCCTTTGCCAGCACATGACCAGCATAAACCAGCAAAAGGACCAGCATAAACCAACAAAAGGACCAGCATAAACCAACAAAAGGACCAGCATAAACCAACAAAAGGACCAGCATAAACCAACAAAAGGACCAGCATAAACCAACAAAAGGACCAGCATAAACCAACAAAAGGACCAGCATAAACCAGCAAAGGACCAGCATAAACCAGCAAAGGACCAGCATAAACCAGCAAAGGACCAGCATAAACCAGCAAAGGACCAGCATAAACCAGCAAAGGACCAGCATAAACCAGCAAAGGACCAGCATAAACCAGCAAAGGACCAGCATAAACCAGCAAAGGACCAGCATAAACCAGCAAAGGACCAGCATAAACCAGCAAAGGACCAGCATAAACCAGCAAAGGACCAGCATAAACCAGCAAAGGACC
>NW_015537966.1:43381-50255 GCF_001515605.1 Sinocyclocheilus anshuiensis
GCTCTTAGTACGAGAGTTCATGTCTCGCTCTGCTTTGCTTGCGGCTCGCCTTCTTCAATGAAGATGGCCCCGCCCCTCCCCTCGTCCACTATGAGCGGATCTGAGAGAATGCGCGCAGCATTTTTGATCTGCCGGAGTGTTTACACATAAAGATTATCAGTACTCCTCTTCTAATGAGCGGTTTGATCTTTTTAGGCGGATTAAAAGAGAATGCTGTCACTAATGATTATTATCACTGACAGCTTCAAATTTGGACGCATCTGGGCCACGCCCACGCTGAGACAGCACGCATGGGGGCTGACTGCTCTCGCTATGAGAGTATTAAGTCTAGCGAAGCATTTTTTGAAATCAGTTTCAAGGAGAGCAAATTTCCTCTTCCATTTCTCACGAGTATTCTGCCCCCGTGCGGCCAGTCACTCGAGTTAATCCAACCCCTCACCACGCGGGCAGAGGCCTGGCAGGCCATCCCCGGAGTGTCGAGATGGGTTATGGGGATAATAAAGCGAGGATATTCACTCCAATTCGCTGATGGGTCATGGGGATAATAAAACGAGGATATTCACTCCAATTCGCTCGAAGACCCCCACGCTTCAACGCCGTGGTCCCCACCTTAGTGCAAAGTAAGGACGCTCACATCCTGCGCTCAGAGGTGATGAATCTGCTGGTAAAAGGAGCTGTAGAAATGGTTCCTCCAGCTCAGAGCGAGTTGGGCTTCTACAGCCGTTATTTCCTCGTCCCCAAAAAGGATGGTGGCCTCCGGCCCATTCTCGATCTCAGGCACCTGAATCACGCCCTCATGAAAAGGTCATTCAGGATGACTATGCTGAAAAAGATCCTAGCGCAAATTCACTCAGGGGACAGGTTCTTTTCTCTGGACCTGAAGGATGCGTACTTCACATTCAGATAGCCCCCCGGCACAGGCAATTCTTGAGATTCGCTTTCGAGGGAGTGGCTTATCAATACACGGTCCTTCCCTTCGGGCTGTCTCTGGACCCCCGCACTTTTACGAAGTGCATGGAAGCGGCTCTCTCCCCTCTGAGACAGAAGGGAATCCGCATTCTTAAGTACCTCGACGACTGGCTCGTTCTGGCCCAGTCGGAGGCAGAATTAGTATCACACAGAACCCTCCTCCTCAGCCACCTAGAGCCAATTTCGCCAAGAGCACGTTGTTCCCCAGCCAGCGAATATTGTTCCTGGGAACAGTTTTCGACTCGTACCACTCGCTCTCTCAAAACGTATCAGAGGATGCTGGGCCTCATGGCTGCAGCATCGCCAGCGCTACAGCTGGGTCTGCTTCGAACCACGGGTTCCATCCCATGCGTGGTGTCACGGACGCCTGCCGGTCAGGGTGAATCAGGCCTGTATAATACCCATGGCCCCCTGGCAGAGCTCTCGCTGGATGGAACAGGGCGTGATCATCGGTATGGTTTGCAGAAGGACAGTTGTCACGACAGATGCCTCCAACGCAGGTTGGGGGGCGCTGTGCGAGGGCATACCGACTTTCGGCCACTGGTCAAAGGAGGAGAAAGGCTTCCACATCAACTGCCTGGAAATGCTAGCAGTGTGTCGAGCCTGTCAGTTCTTCCTGCCAGTCCTTAAGTGGCACCATGTGCTAATCCGCTCAGACAACATGTCGGTGGTGTCCTACATAAAAAGACCAAGGACGCATTGGCCCACGATTGGCCCAACCTCCTCCTTTATGCATTTCCCCTGATCGCCCTGATCCCACAGGTAATCAGGCGAATCAGGGAACAAAAACACAAGGTTCTCCTGGTGGCCCCTCTCTGGAAGAACCAGCTGTGGCTATCAGAGTTGACTCAGCTGTTGGTAGCGGCCCCTTGGCCCATTCCGTAGAGATCTCCTCTCTCAAGCGAAAGGGATAATATGGCACCCTCGGCCCGATCTGTGGGCCCTACACCTCTGGCCGCTCGACGGGAGCCTTCAAGCCTCCCAGTGCGAGTCTTAAATACAATTTTGGAGGCTAGAGCCCCGTCTACGAGATGCCTCTATGCCCTTAAGTGGTCTATTTTCTCCGCTTGGTGTCTAAACTACGGCAAAGACCCTCCTACTTCCGATCTGTCAGAGGTGTTGTCATGCCTGTAAGAGCTGCTAGATTAGGGACGCTCCCCATCCACTCTCAAAGCTTATGTAGCGGCTATAGCGGCCTCTCATGCCCCTATTGCGGGCCAATCGGTGGGCAGAAACAGCACGGTTATCCGCTTCTTGATGGGCGCCAGGAGGCTGAATCCGCCTCGCCCCCTAACTGTCCCTTCATGGGATCTGCCCACTGTGCTGAGGACCCTGAAGGGCCCCCCCTTTTTTAACCGCTACAGTCTACCAACATTCGGTCACTGTCACTGAAGACTGCTCTGCTTCTGGCACTAGCATCAGTAAAGCAAATAGGGGACCTGCAGGTGCTCCTCATTAGCCCTGCCAACCTGGAATTCGTGCCTAACGACTCTAAGGTCGTCCTGAAACCAAGACATGGTTACGTACCCAAGGTGCTCCCCACTCCATTCAGAGCTCAAGTCATTACTCTCTCTGCGCTTCCTCCCTCTGAAGAGGACAGAGAGTTATTTCTGCTCTGCCCCGTCAGACCTCTGAGAATTTACATTGCACGTTCTGCCCCTTTTAGACGGTCGGAACAACTCTTTGTTAACTTCGGTAACCAAACCAAAGGGCATCCGGTCACAAAGCAAAGACTCTCTAGATGGATAGTAGACACTATCACGCTAGCGTACTCTTCCTTGGGCCTTCAATGTCCCATCGGAGTAAGGGCCCATTCTACCAGAGGCATTGCCTCGTTTTGGGCGTGGTCCAGCGGTGTGTGCATTGTGGACATTTGTGAGGCGGCCGGCTGGGCCTCGCCATCCACATTCGCAAGGTTTTACAACCTGGAAGTCCCGGCCTTGCAGGCCAGGATCCTCTCCGCTTGAAGAGACACGCGCTGCGTTACGCAAACAAATTTGACAGAGAGCCCTTGACCATATCACGCTCAAGCTCTCTGGCATTAGTTCACCTATCAGCTCTCAACCCCTGGGGTGCCGAAGTTGCATGAGTACTCTGGAACGATTAACCAGGCCGGGTGTGACCTCAAGGAGCTCAGCCCGTCTTAGCCTTGGGTTGTTGTTAACTTCTCTATGGGAATTGCTTGCTTATGGAAGTTATGATACTTTATAGTCGTTCCTCTACCTTAGTGTTCCCATAGCGTCTTAAAGGGTTAGTTCACCCAAAAATGAAAATTAGGCTGAGTTTTACTCACCCTCGAGGCATCCCAGGTGTATATGACTTTCTTCTTTCAGACGAATCCAGTCGGAGTTATATTAAAAATTGTCTTTGATCTTTCAAGCTGTTTAATGCCACTCAGCGGGTGTTGCATTGCTTCAGTCCAAAGTAACTTAAATAAAAATCGCCCATCCATAAAAAAACTATTAATGCACATGCAAAATAATTGCACATATTGAAAGTAGAAGTAATAAATTAAGAGTCATAAATTTAAAATACTTTGATTTATTCACGGCCATGTAAAAAATGCAGAAAATACACTGCTCAAAAGTTTAGGATCGGTAAGATCTGTAAATGTTTTTGAAAGAAGTCTCTTATGCTCACCAAAACTCCATTTATTTGATCAGAAGCACAGGTAAAGCAGCAACATTATGAAATATTAAAATTTTAAATAACTTTTAATATTTAAAAAAACTGTTTTACTATTATATTTAATTTGAATTTTCAGCAGCCATTACTCCAGTCTTCTGTGTCATACAATCCAACATAAATTATTCAAATATTCTGTTTTGGTGCTCAAGAAACACTTCTTATCATCAGCAGTCTCGAAAACAGTGATACATTTTTTTCAGGTTACTTTGAATATAGCTTTTAAAAGAGCAGCATTTTGTTTAAAATAGGATTTTTGTCCAACAATGTAAAAGTTTTTACTGTCACTTTTTATCAATTTAATGCGCCCTTGCTGAATACAAGTAATTTCTTAAAGAAAAAAAAAATTTCTGACCCCAAACTATTGAACAGTAGGATATATTGAATAGATTTATAAAACAGAACAATGACCAATTATAACTACATCAGAACATTAAGTAGATATTATAGATAATTATAGATAAATCAATCCCCTAAGGGGCACCAGTAGAGCTCTGCCTGATCTCTGATCTTCTGGTTCTTCTGCTCCTTCCACCGTCCCAAGTCTCTTACGTTACGGAGCCACTTTAATAGAAGTTTCCATTTTAGATGCTGTGGCCTGGCTGCTTTTTGTTCCAGCATCTACCTGAGAAAGAAAACAACAATTAAAATGTAAATATGTATATATAAAAAAAAACTAAACAAAACCAAAGTTTCTACCTCAGGAAGTCTCCCAGGGCACTAATATTTTTTGTGGAACTTTTTTTAATGTTAAAAATAAATGTATGCTTTATTGATGGCAGAGATACACAGAGAGTGACAAAGAGTGCGAATGAACTGCATGACTAAATGAGACAATGAGAGAGCTGTGGTTGATTGAGATTGAGAGTGAGATTAAGGGAAAACAGTGAATGAAAGATTAAAATAATTTATATACAACAAAGCAAAGACTCTCTAGATGGATAGTAGATGCTATCATGCTAGCGTACTCTTCCTTGGGCCTTCAATGTCCCATCGGAGTAAGGGCCCATTCTACCAGAGGCATTGCCTCGTTTTGGGCGTGGTCCAGCGGTGTGTGCATTGTGGACATTTGTGAGGCGGCCGGCTGGGCCTCGCCATCCACATTCGCAAGGTTTTACAACCTGGAAGTCCCGGCCTTGCAGGCCAGGATCCTCTCCGCTTGAAGAGACACGCGCTGCGTTACGCAAACAAATTTGACAGAGAGCCCTTGACCATATCACGCTCAAGCTCTCTGGCATTAGTTCACCTATCAGCTCTCAACCCCTGGGGTGCCGAAGTTGCATGAGTACTCTGGAACGATTAACCAGGCCGGGTGTGACCTCAAGGAGCTCAGCCCGTCTTAGCCTTGGGTTGTTATTAACTTCTCTATGGGCATTGCTTGCTTACGGAAGTTATGATACTTATAGTCGTTGCCTTGCTTATGGAAGTTATGATACTTTATAGTCGTTCCTCTACCTTAGTGTTCCCATAGCGTCTTAAAGGGTTAGTTCACCCAAAAATGAAAATTAGGCTGAGTTTTACTCACCCTCGAGGCATCCCAGGTGTATATGACTTTCTTCTTTCAGACGAATCCAGTCGGAGTTATATTAAAAATTGTCTTTGATCTTTCAAGCTGTTTAATGCCACTCAGCGGGTGTTGCATTGCTTCAGTCCAAAGTAACTTAAATAAAAATCGCCCATCCATAAAAAAACTATTAATGCACATGCAAAATAATTGCACATATTGAAAGTAGAAGTAATAAATTAAGAGTCATAAATTTAAAATACTTTGATTTATTCACGGCCATGTAAAAAATGCAGAAAATACACTGCTCAAAAGTTTAGGATCGGTAAGATCTGTAAATGTTTTTGAAAGAAGTCTCTTATGCTCACCAAAACTCCATTTATTTGATCAGAAGCACAGGTAAAGCAGCAACATTATGAAATATTAAAATTTTAAATAACTTTTAATATTTAAAAAAACTGTTTTACTATTATATTTAATTTGAATTTTCAGCAGCCATTACTCCAGTCTTCTGTGTCATACAATCCAACAGAAATTATTCAAATATTCTGTTTTGGTGCTCAAGAAACACTTCTTATCATCAGCAGTCTCGAAAACAGTGATACATTTTTTTCAGGTTACTTTGAATATAGCTTTTAAAAGAGCAGCATTTTGTTTAAAATAGGATTTTTGTCCAACAATGTAAAAGTTTTTACTGTCACTTTTTATCAATTTAATGCGCCCCTTGCTGAATACAAGTAATTTCTTAAAAAAAAAAAAAACTTTCTGACCCCAAACTATTGAACAGTAGGATATATTGAATAGATTTATGAAACAGAACAATGACCAATTATAACTACATCAGAACATTAAGTAGATATTATACATAATTATAGATAAATCAATCCCCTAAGGGGCACCAGTAGAGCTCTGCCTGATCTCTGATCTTTTGGTTCTTCTGCTCCTTCCACCGTCCCAAGTCTCTTACGTTACGGAGCCACTTTAATAGAAGTTTCCATTTTAGATGCTGTGGCCTGGCTGCTTTTTGTTCCAGCATCTACCTGAGAAAGAAAACAACAATTAAAATGTAAATATGTATATATAAAAAAAAACTAAACAAAACCAAAGTTTCTACCTCAGGAAGTCTCCCAGGGCACTAATATTTTTTGTGGAACTTTTTTTAATGTTAAAAATAAATTTATGCTTTATTGATGGCAGAGATACACAGAGAGTGACAAAGAGTGCGAATGAACTGCATGACTAAATGAGACAATGAGAGAGCAGTGGTTGATTGAGATTGAGATTAAGGGATAATTCATTTACAACATTTTCAAATTTCAGTTCTAAACACGTTGACTCACATACATATCCATATCCAATATGTGTGTGTTGTGTTAATTTTTCCCACTTCAGCAACAGAAGCAACAGAAGAGTACATAATTAAAAATGGTTTTAACACAAGGTTAAGTTATATTTTGGCAAAACACTGCAAACACTGCAGGGCTGAACCCGAAAAGTCGACGATTCGATGCTTCGATAGGAGGAGCCTTATTCGACTACCAATCTCACAGTCAAATATTCGCGGGGTGTTATGATCCTGCCATTTTGGCTATATGGGGGTGCTCAAATGTCTGATTTCACTTAGAACTACTGGTTTTCTCCCAATAAGTTAATATACAGCCTATTAAAATAATGCTGTAAATAAGAATCTGAAAAGAAAGAAGCTTCAAATAAATA
>NW_015537966.1:51337-54613 GCF_001515605.1 Sinocyclocheilus anshuiensis
GTATTTCATGGCACACTCGTTTTATGCGTATTTGGCGCCACCTATTGTTGTGGGTGTATTATTGACATGTCAAAGTCTAGACCCTGAATATAAGACGACTGCGTTTTTTCAGATGTATTTCCAAGAAAAAAAACATCGTCTTATATTCGGGTCAATATGGTATATAACAAAAAATGTTTGACTAATTGTCACAACTTAGCCTAAGACGAGGAGCGAAGAGACCAGGAATACACTATAATCTTCTTTTAATACAATAATCCACTGGGTACACGGGGCAGACAGGTGGAAAACACAGGTGCAAGGAATTACTAATTAAAGGGAACACGGCACACCTGGGGAGGGAAAACACAACACAATGAGTCCAGTGGCGTGACACTAATATTTATAGTTTATATAATAGTTTATATACTAAAAAGTGCAGTATTCCACTATATTGCATAACATATAACTGAATATGCCAAATACAAGTCTTCATGATCTCACACACACACACACACACACAATTTTATAAAGTATGTGTTCATATGTGCTTCATTTTCACTGGAGGAAACAGCTGTGTGGTGTGATGAGGGGTGCACGCAGTGAAAACTTAGGCTACAGTAGATGGGCGAACCGATTGATATTTTGTAAACTGTTTTTATGACAAAGAACAGAACTGCACAGATGCAGATATTATAATTATCTATCGTTAAACACACACCTTGTCCTCTGTTTTTCGCTCTGTGCCGCTGATGCGGTCTGCGGGTTTAAAAAGAACGCGCTGAAAGAAGGGGAGGAGCCGATCGAAGTCTGCCGCCGTTTTCATATGAAATTTAAATGGGACTGAGGCGATCACGAATTCGTGTACAGTTTATGGAGCTAATCGCAAAATTTTTAGGGGGGTTCAGTAATCATTTTAGGGGGGCTATAGCCCCCTAAAAATGGCCTCTAATCGCAAAATTTTAGGGGGGCTGAGTAGTCATTTGGCATTAGTCTAAAAATGGCCTAGCGACTCATTTATCCATGAGATAAATAATGAGTTAAATCCCATTGATTAAAAACCTGCTATCAAATACTTAATTCTGGTCATCCTCAGCGCATGCAGCTCAAAACAAAAATGCAGAACATTAATAACTACTGTCATATACATAACGTTATAATGAGAGCACTATTATAAAAAAGTTAATTCTTATGGGCTAACCCACAGGGCCCACAAAGGGCAAAACTATATATTTAGTGTGGGTTTGCTCTGCCCACACTGTACCTCAGAAAACCCGCAGTGGGCATGTTTGCTGGGTAGGGGTAGCAGTTGCCATTCCAAAAATGCAAATATCCAGAAAGGTAAGGATCTCAAACAAGTTATCAGTATTTTCAGGGAAATTAATAGCAACAATGATGGCATTAAGATGGATAAGAGAGGCAGTATTAAAGGATGTGGTAGTATGTTCAGTCAGTTCTGCTCTTATGTGCGCATATATATATATATATATATATATTTTTTTTTTGTTTTGTTTTATAGTTCACAGTAGGTGGCGGTAATGCGCGAAATTGGTGCGATCCGCCAAAAAAAAAGGAAAGAAGAAGAACAAGAACTAATGACAGTTGCCATCGATTGTCTTTTGGGATGATGGCGATGATGAAGAAGCGCTGCTGAAGCTGCATAAAGCGTAAGATAAACAATATCGCAAATTACATTTAGATGTCATGCTAAGTGGTTAGCAGGCTGCCTAAATTTCAGTTTGTCTGCTGTCACCACAAGCGGATTTATATTATACAAACCTTCATTCTTTATCAGTTTCACTAATATGTACTGATGTTAAGCTAAATATTTTATGCAGTTATTGACTTTATCGGAGTTTTCACGTGACAGTTGTCGCTTGTTAGAAGCACTATATGATGATGATGATGCATCTCATGCTAACACATGAGATATTAAATACATGATACTACCCTTTCAAAACATATAATTTATTTTGTTTTTTTTAAGTGTTAATGTACAATTTCACCAGCTGTCGTTCAAATCTTGCATGAAAAACATGAATTACAGTTAAATGAGCGCTAACATGAAAGTCATCATATACAATGGGATTGAATACTTATTTCTTTTTATTATTATATGTCTTCAAAATTGTGCATCTTTCGGTACTAATAATTGCCCATCAGTGGAACAAAATCTGCAAATACAAATCAAGCAGGCAGGCTGCTTTCTATATTTTTACAGCGCTAAAAAGATACAGATATATATACTTCAAAACAGACAATAACAAATATAATAAATAACCCTTTAGGTAGAGTGCAGTATAAATAGTATGAAATGTGCAATGTAGTGTAAAGTGATATGAAATAGTAAATAATATATGTAGTATAAATGGTAATAATATAGGCAAGTCAGTAATAAAATAGTGAGTAGTAAACAGTAAATTAATACAATAGCATAAGTAGTATAATACTATAATAAAATAATATAGATAATATAAATAGATAAGTAAAAGCAAATATTTAATATCAAGTGTAGAATAATACAGAATAATACAAACAATAATGTTAGTAAGTAGTAAATTAAATAGAGAGTAGTGAGTAACAATAAAAAGTGAAAGTGATGTTATGTGTGGCCAAGAAAGGTGTCCCATACTTGGAATTTGTGCTTTGCATTTATCCCATCTATGTGCACAGTGCATTTGTGAGTAGTGAACAAATGCAGTGGGCAGCCATTTTGCTGTGGCCCCCGGGGAGCAGTTGAGGGTTCAGTGCCTTGCTCAGGGGCTCCTCAGTCATGATATTGATGGTGGAAGAGAGCACTGTTCATTCACTCCCCGAACCTGCAACCTTTGGGTTACAAGTCTGACTCTCTAACCATTAGGCCACAACTGCCCAATAAAATAGTGTAAGTATAATAATAGCATAAATGTCTATATGTGACCCGTGCTGACAAAATGAGTCGAAATGTGCACGAGCTAATTTAGACCTACAGGCAAAAAAAAAAAAAAAGGGGAAAAATGCAAATTTTAGTCAAATTTGAGATTTTCACAAAAATAAGTTAATTAAGCCCTCGTCTAGCAATCCCAGTACTCCAAATAGTAATTAAACATCTAAAATTATCTTTATTTGTACATTTTCTGAGAAGAGTACCTTTTCTCTGCTCGCTTCTCTCGTTGACTCTCATCAAAGCACGCGTATAAAGACTAGGGGTGCTCCGCTACCGATCACTATCGGCCGATAATCACGTTGGGATGTTTGATCGGTGGTCTTTAAAAACTCTAAAAAGTACCAAACGATCTCAAGCCGATGACGTTGCCG
>NW_015537966.1:54720-55719 GCF_001515605.1 Sinocyclocheilus anshuiensis
TGATTTTCCCAAGTGGGTTAAAGGTTTGAAATATTGCATAAATTACATTTGACTGAAATGCTTGTATTGAAACATTTTGCATTCTACCTATGATAAAACTTTCATGGACTTCTACATTAACTGTTCCCTCCTGGTGGAATGACCTTCCCAACTCAATCCAAGCAGCTGAGTCCTTAATACTTTCAAGAAACGGCTGAAAACACATCTCTTTCATCTTCATTAGACCCTCTAACTCTAGCACTCTCTATTCTATTTCTATTCTAATGGCCAATCCATCATTTATTTGGGATTATTTATTTATTTATTTTTATTTTTAGTAAGTATCGGTTCAGGCACCGTTTAGGCACCGGAACCATTTTAAAAGTATCGATTTGCCACCGGTATCAAAAAAAACCTTCACCTTCATATTTCTTCATTAAATAACATTAAATAATTCTAAAGTAATTTGAAAACCTTGTGCGAGACGTAATTTCACAAGTAACGTGAGTGAATCACCGCGCGCGCACTCTCTCTCTTTCTCAAAATACGCAAATGGCTTCAAATCACCACACATCACGTCTTGATCGGAGCATCCCTATTAAAGACGCTTCCGGCAGCGCACGATCCCGATAAAAACACATTTACACAGAATTACAGTATTTAAGTGTTCAAGCAAACGTAATCTGTTATGTCTTAAGTGAACGTTTGGGGAAAAACATGATGTGTATAGATCCGTGCATTACGGTAGGTCTTAATATATAGCCTAGGCCATCTGTCTCAATATTAATCTAACAATAAAAGAAAAGAGGCAATCACTCGCTGCTCTTGTTTGAACTGATTTTGTAGTACACTAAAGGGATTTTTACATTTGATTATTTGTTTTTCTTACTTGAATGCTTTTGTTTAAATGTAAAATGAAAAAGGTAATGCATTATTTGTTTCTTATAGCCTATTTGTTCTACAGTTTTTTTTGCATCTGTTCTTATTTATAATAACAAAGATAAAATAAAAAAATAGCTA
>NW_015537966.1:57561-59109 GCF_001515605.1 Sinocyclocheilus anshuiensis
TACCGATCACTATCGGCCGATAATCACGTTGGGATGATTGATCGGCGGTCTCTAAAAAGGTCGATCTCAAAAAACGATCTCAAGCTGATGACGCTGCCGTGAGAGGTTTGGCATGACATGACATCTCAGTCTCTGTCCGGCGCGGGTAAAATAATTATAATGCTGAAGGTCGGTTACTCACGTTCATATTTCTTAATTAAATAACTTATAAAGTAATTTGAAAACCTTGTGTGAGACGTAATTTCACAAACAGCGTGAGTGAATCAGCGCGTGCGCTCTCTCTCAAAATATGCAAATGTCTTCAAATCACCACATCGCGTCTGTCTATAAGCGAGCTGCACGCTGCACAGTTTACACAGGAATTGTCACTTGCACAATCGAGGCAGTGTTACATCATCACTAAAGTTTATAAATTGCATTACTCTTAAATTCTTACCAGTGTTTAACCATTCAGTGCTCGCGCGCTGTCCTGGAGACCGTGCGCTCATGTACACTCGCAGCGCACACACATAACCCCAGGTTCACATTCACTCCGTTTGCAGTGCATATGTGGTGCGTATTTTTTTCCACGCTCATTTTTTGCAGTAAATATGAACATGGATTGACACGAAAATGTAGTAATTGAAAAGAAGTGGAGGAAAAGATGCAACATTGCTAAGTGATTTTGCTTTGGAATCTTCCGAAAACTTTAACTCGAATATTCTCAGAATTGAGTTTGCTGACTCTATCGACTTCAAACGGATGTAGCTCATTTGTATGTAGCGCGGATGTAGTAATTTTTTGTCCGATTCAACAAATCATACATCATTTTGAAGGTCTTTTAATGGAGAATGTGAAAATAAAGATAACTTATTTTTAAAAATTTGCTCATTCTGACTTATTTTGCCAGCACAGGTCACATATGGCAGAGGTCTCTAAACTTGCTCTTATTTAAGTAACCCTGAAGTAGGGCTGGACAATAATTCAATTTCAATATATATTGCGATATATCTGCACCACACGGATACGTTGTTTTCGTTCAAATCAAAGCACAAACAACGTAGAAAATGTTCTGACACAGAACAACATACGCTGTTTGCGTTCAGTGGATACTCTCCAAAATGGCGCTAGGGTGACGCGGAGGAGACGAATTGTTGAATAAGGGTCAGAGAGCTGTCAGAATGCATTAAAAATATCTTAATTTGTCTTACAAAGATGAACGGAGGTCTTGCGGGTTTGGAACGACATGAGGGTGAGTAATTAATGACAGAATTTTCATTTTTGGGTGAACTATCCCTTTAAGGAAACTTTTGTCTTGTCTCCCGAGGCCACAGGAGGGCGCAATGAGCAAAATAATGCAGCACATTTAAATTGTCAACGCAAGGAAATAAATGTCTATAAATAAACCTGCATTACATCAAAATTAACTCATACAAATCAAACATAATTTCGTAAATTGCATAAACAATTATGAACAAAACAGCATCATGTGTTTATGCATTGCTTAGCCTAATACAAAGAGCCAAATCGCCGATCACACAGATTGCATTTAAAAACAAATGAGACGCA
>NW_015537966.1:59282-67902 GCF_001515605.1 Sinocyclocheilus anshuiensis
ACATGTTAGACTGCACCCCATAAACACAATCAAGCCTAGAAAAAAAAAACAGTGAACCACCCCTTTAACCTAATTTTCTCCACATTGAGCTTCTATATTTCTCTAATATTTTGAATGCATAACACAGCAGCGGCGCATCTCGTGGGCTAAACTAACAAAACATTAAAATGCAACAACATCACTTGCATCATCATCACCGCATCTCGTGTGCCACTGTTGACGCTCCCTGACGCTCTCCTAACATTCAAATGCAAATGTTTATTTTAAATTCGATTAATATTCATTTTTTGTATTCACAATCTCCTCATCATAGGCAGGCACAGCACTCTAGTGATGTTACGTTCTGTGCCGAGGCTTCGGAGCGTGTGTTGAGAAATCCCGGCAGCTTTCAGTGAAGCGCGTATCGAGGCTTGTATCGCTTTAGAGCAATGACGTCATTGATGACGCCTGAAGCCTCGCTTGGCCTGACTAGTTCAGGAAGCGGTTCGAATCTTGTAAATTCACAGTCCTCTGCCCTGTTAAATTCAACCACTTTCCAGTTTTAGACTAATAATATTGCCCCTCCTGCCTTTTATGAGCAAAGGCTTGATTTACACACATTTGATAGCCCCATTCATTTCAAGCCAATACGTTTATTACACAATTATGTTGTATTATGTTATACAATCATTATAAAATACACATTATATTCATATAAATAGATTAGTCTATGTGGAAATTGATTTTTTTTTTCTTCACCGTTATTTCTAAGCCTTAACTGGCACAAAACAGTATCATAGATCACATCAGGTCATCTGTAATGTATCTGCATGTTTTACACTCTTTGGCCACCAGGTGGTATTGTGAGCAAATTAAGCCTCGAGAAATGAACCCTTTTGTGAACCACTTGGGTGAAAAGCTTCAATGCTTCATAAGGCTTCATCTCGCCATCACTACAGCACTCAATTCAGCATGTGTTCGTGTTTGTGTGTGCTGTCTGCGTCACTCATAGCACGTGCCTATATCGTGCACTATATTGAACATTTTTTATATCGTTATCGAAGAAGGTGTACCGTCGAATAATATCAATACCGTTTTATCGCCCAGGCCTATGATAAAGACATTTATAATGTTACAAAGGATTTCTATTTCAGATAAATTATGTTCTTCTGAACTTTCTATTCCTCAAAGAAACCTGAAAAAAAAATCTACTCAACTGTTTTCAACACAATAATACTGAATGTTTTTGAGCAGCAAACCAGAATAATATAATGATTTCTAAAGGATCATTTGACTGGTGTAATGATGCTAAAAATTTAGCTTTGAAATCACAGGAATAAATTACATATTAAAATATATTCGAATAGATAACAGTTATTTTAAATAGTCAAAATATATATTTTTTAAAATTACTGTTTTTGCTGTACTTTGGATCAAATAAATGCAGGCTTGGTGAGCAGGAAAGACTTCCTTAAAAAATCTTTAACAATCTTACCGTTCAAAAACTTAACTGGTAGTGTAGTTTTATAGAAGGAGGTTTCAGAGACTTGGCAAATTCATTTTTCAAAAGTTTGTAGGTACAGACATCTGTTGTGGGAGTTCTTGGCAGTTTTTCTGAGGCTTTTTTTTTTTTTAATACAGTTGTTCATATCGATATCGGAATTATATCGTATCGACCGAAATTTAGAAATATACCGTGATATAAATTTTGGCTAATATAAAATATAATATAATATAAAATAGCTGGTTCAGGAGTGTTTCATTAGGGTAGGAGCTGAACTGGAGACCCCTGCTTAAACATACTTGATCCAGCTAATCATGTCCTTTATTTAAGGATAAGGCTTATTTGAAAACTACATGATATGGGTGTTGGGGGAGGGCTAGAACTGTATATAGATAGTTCATATATTAGGGTTGTCAGTTTAACGCGTTAACTTAATTAATTATTTATAAAAAACTGTGATTAAACCGCGATTAAAATATTTTAATGCAGTTAACGCACTGGCACCACCCCCAGACCAGTACGTCATCTTACATTTCATACAGTTTACTGTTGACAAATATGATGCAGGGCAACAACTCCATAAATATATAGTTTCGTCATGAAACTCTAGATGGCGCAGGCTGATGGTTGTTAACGTAACTGATGATATTCAGAGAGTTAAACGACTTGGCACAAGCTAATTGGTTCATGCTGCATATGCAGCCAATGAGCTTTACTGCCTTGCATTTATATGGCTGGCTAGCATTCACTAGAGATTCTTTTGTCCCGAATATCAGGAATTTAAATGTGATTTTATACAACAGTTCAGTAAATAAGAAGTTGATATTGGGTTATATTTTAAACACAATATGATGTGTTTTTGCTCAATTTTGCAAAGAATATATTACCTTTAAAGCCATTGCAGAATTGTTGTGCATCTTAGAGCAACACAGCGGTGTTTAGTTTCTGAATGAATCCACGTTTTAAATGAATCGTGTGAACCAGTGATTCAATGGCCCATTTATAAAGGCAGACAGCTGTTTACTTAATTCCTGAATTAATCAGCAGTTTGAACTAATCAAATGAAGACATTTACCGCCACCTGCTGGCAGATTTCGTTTCTTATTTAGAGTATCATTAATTAATTAATTATTATTAATTAATTAATTAATAATAATGATAATAATAATAATAAAAACATTAAAGGGATAGTTCATTTACTCTCACGTCCCTCATGTCGTTTCAAACCTTTCTTTTTTGCGTAAAAGAAGGTATTTTCAAAGACTATAGAATACCCTTAAAGGGACTTTGGTATTTTGAAGACTGTTTCTTTTATGTTCCATAGTTTATGTTAGGCCGTTGTAGCCTAAATATTTATGTGTAATACATTTTTTTGTTGAATCAAATAAAATATATCTAAAGCTACAATTTGTAATGTCTACTTGATACTTTCTCATTTGACAAAAAATATCTTTAAATAATTTTTGTGGGTATTTTCATTTAAATGTATTTAGCGATTAATTACAATTAGAATAATTAATCAAAACATCATGTAATTAATTAGATAAACAATTTTAATTGACTGACAACCTTAATATACAGTATATATGTGGCATATTTGTCACACTTAAAAATTCACATCATCAAACAAATGTTTATATTACACAAAGATAATGCAAGTAAATACAAAATGCAGTTTTTAAATGATGATTTCATTTATTAAGGGAAAAAAAGCTGTCCAAACCTACCTGGCCCTACTAGGGGTGTGCGATATTGAAAAAAAATAATATCTTGATATTTTCTGGGATTTTATTGATAACGATAATTAGACGATATTTTGCTGAGTGTGTTCTGCTGGTATGTTAATGACTGCCGTGGACAGCTGAGTCCTAAAGTTTTTGATATTCTTCATATTCTGTGTGCTGGTCAGTTCACACTGATAGAAATTAATCTTTTCCAATTTTTTTTAACTGATTTTTACATTTATAAAGCCATTTTTTCTAAAAGTGTCCATTATCTTTTGTAGGGGTGCTCCGATTGATCAGCTACCGATCACTATCGGCCGATAATCGCTTTGGGATGATTGATCGGCGGTCTTTAAAAAGGCAGATCTCAAAAAAAAATGATCTCAAGTAGGGCTGCACGATAAATCACATGCGATATTTAATGTGCATCTTGTCAGAAAGCCGGTTCTGTAATCAGCGGTAAATCTCCATCACGTGCGTGCCTGCCGTGAGAGGTTTGGCACGACATGCAGCGGCAGTCATATCGGACTCGGTCTCTGTCCGGCGCGGGTGAAATAATTATAATGCTGAAGGTGAGGTACTCACCTTCATATTTCTTCATTAAATAACTTATAAAGTATTTTGAAAACCTTGTGTGAGATGTAATTTCACAAACAGCGTGGGTGAATCACCGCGCGCGCTCTCTCTCTCTCAAAATACGCAAATGGCTTCAAATCACGGACTCTTGTGTGAAAGCACAGTTCGTGCTGCTTCCCTTCTCACAAGAGACACCCAAGAGGGGAAATTCTCCCCATTTTCAAAAATGAAATACAGGGCCTGAATAAATGTCTAAAAGTCCTGATTGGAGTATCACTATAAATAGTTATAAATGATAAAAAGAAGGCTTTAAAAAGATCGGTATCGGCAGATATTGCTTTCTGTGATCGGTGATCGGCCTCAAAAATCCTGATCGGAGCACCTCTAATCTTTTGAGTCAAATTTTTACATTTAATCAGTGAATTAGAATGATTGCATTCTAGAATGCAAATTATATCAACACAGAAGCTGCATCTGAAGTGGCATTTAGATGTATTTACACACTGTTTAATGCAAGACATGAATGCATTTAACCTGCAGTTACAAATGCATAAATAATGTTTTGATATATTAAACATAAAACGTTAAATACTGATATTTGAAATTATTTAAATAATAAAAGATACTTTGAAAGTGAAATTAAAACCGCCAGCAGGTGGCAGCAAGTGACTGTTAATAAGTGAGTCATTGTGATTGAACCGAATCATTTAAACGGTTGGTTCAAAACATAAACCAGAAAATAAACCAGATCACATGACACATAAAAAAAATACTAAGAAAGCATGGGACACAGAATGAAGATCGATAAATAAACCTTGTGGAACAATACCCTTGCAGAAGGCTAAGAACACTTATTTTACAGCGACGCCTTACTAGCTAATTGAATTTGAGCTAGCTATTGAACCCTTAAAAGCACTGTTTAAAGAAAACCCTTGCAAGAGGATAAGATATGCAACAGGCCAGGTTACATAAACGATAATATTCAGTTTTACCAGATGGCCACGATAGGCTGTGCTATGCGAAGGCCTCGATAGGCCATGCAGCGCGAATGTGAATGCTAATTATGTGAGTAAACAACGAAAAGCCATGATAGGCCAATTAAGAAAAGGGCCACTAAAGGCCAGCTTATATAAAATCAACAATAGTCAGTCTACCTGATAGCCCCGATAGGCCATGTGATGTGAAAGGCATGGATAGGCCATGTTATAAATGTGCTATGGGAAAGGCTGCGATAGGCTGTGCTATGTGAAAGACTATGGTAGGCCATGCTTTGCGAAAAGCCACAAAAGGCCATGCTATGCAAAAGGCTGTGATTGTCTGTGCTAAGCGAAAAGCCGCAATAGGCCATAGTGTGCCAAAAGCTCTGATAGTCCGTGATATGCCCATGCTAAACGAAAGGTTGTGATAGGCCATGCTATGCGAAAGGCCGCGATAGGCCATGCTATGTGAAAGGCCGTGATAGGCCATGCTATGCGAAAGGCCGCGATAGGCCATGCTATGTGAAAGGCCGCGATAGGCAATGCTATGTGAAAGGCCGCGATAGGCCATGCTATGCGAAAGGCCGCGATAGGCCATGCTATGTGAAAGGCCGTGAAAGGCCATGCTATGCGAAAGGCTGAGATAGTCTGTGCTATGCGAAAGCCCGCGCTGAACGAAAGGCCGCGAAAGGCCATGCTATGCAAAAGACTGTGATAGTCTGTGCTATGTGAAAGGCCATGCTATGCGAAAGGCTGTGATAGTCCGTGTTATGCGAAAGGCTGCGAAAGGCCATTGTAAACGAAAGGTCACGAAATGCCATGCTATGCGAAAGTTTCATAAACAATAATAGTGAGACTAGCTTGATGACCACAATGAGCAAAGTTATGTGAAGTGCCGCGATAGGCTGTATAATGCGAAGGCCAAGATAGGCCATGTTATACAGAGGCCATGATAGGCCATGTGATATGAAGGCCGCGATAAGCCAAGTAAGACCAAAGCCAATAGATTTGAGGAAACAGAATGAAACCACCATCAGAAGCCGCAAAGATAAACATGCCTTGTGATTATAGCTTAAAGATGCCTGCTGAGCATTAAGCCAGATCTTACCTAGACCTCAAGTGGGAGAATGACCGTGTGTGCATCACCTTGACAGAGACTGCATTAGTAGTAGCACCAGTCCAAAAGAATAACCAGTGAATAACTCTGCATCTGCAGTCATGGGATTCTAAATGACTGCATTGTGATGGAATGGCCATAAGGTTAGTAAAGTGATAGAAAATAGAAGTTAAATTTTAACAGAAAGGCTCAAAAAAGCATAAACACCTTTCTCAACCTGAAAAAGAAAATTTAAGGATATTTATGTTAAGTTCAACGTTTAATGTAACTTTAATGTTAAGACCATAGCGAGAAAATGTGTCTATTTTCATTCATACTCTTCCAGAGGACGTTGTGCCGAAATGGACAGCAACTGTCAGCGACCTCTTTGCAGAAACGGGCTACACAACGAGAAGACTCAAAAAGTCGTAAAACTCACCCCATTCCAGGACAAGGTATCCAGAGATTGTTGTAGTAGAATAAACGCAAATAAAACATAATAACTGAAGGAACATAATGACAAAAACATGAGATTAAGACAACAGATAGCTTAACGGTGTGCTAGACATAGGATATTTTCACAAAAAGGTAGAATGAAAGTATCAGTCTTTATCAGAGTAAAATATTACATAGGCCTATAATAATAAATGCTCACGATGTCACATAACAAAATAGTTGTTTCAAAAACTGAATGTTATTGCGTGAATCTGAGTAAACCACATTAAATAATATATTTTGCTGGAAAACAGGTATGTAAATACTTCTCATTAAAGTAACATACTGAAAATGTTTTATGGTCGTGTTTCTATTAAATGCACGTTAAAGGTGGCAATTGAGCTTGCAAAGATAGATCGTGCAGCATTATGCGTAATGGACTCTGATCTCAGTAGGCCTACTGTATTTTACCAATAATATGAGCAAATGATTACTTAATTAGTAATCATATATTCAAATTGGCTTAATCATGCAGCGCTAGTCTGCTAGATTATCGTAAATCAAGCGCTTTGTCTTAAACGTGAGTGAATAACCTTGCAAAAAAGATCAATTCTACGCCCAACTGCCACAAGAGCATAAAACAATATGAATACTTATCATGGCAGATGTAGTGATGAAGACGGAATACTGAAGGAGACTAGCAGCTGTGTTTTTGATAGCAGGCCCGGAGTCTTCAATGAAAGTTTACGTGAGCGTCCAGGCGAAAATATAATTTGATAATTGAGACGCGAGCAGCGCCGGCGTGACAGTTCAGCAAGCACTCGGAATGACAGCGGACATGAACTCAAAAACTCTGCCAATGTTTCGCATCCTCCGCCTTGAAAACACCAACACCTCTATATCAACCGCAAACATTCACCGCTACACCAATTTGTTGCAAGATACCAACGATACGGTGTGCATCTTGAAAGGAATGTCAAACTCGCAATCATTCGCAGAAAACAAACTTCAGACTATATGCAAGTAACCCCGGTCAGCTTGCCTGACTGAGCAGGGAACATCGGCGACATCAACTGCGAAAATGAAAGAGAGCTCAGTGCTTATAAAGTTCGGATTCCAGCGAACCACAATCAGAGCCATTATCCACAAATGAAGAAAACTTGGAACAGTGGTGAACCTTCCCAGGAGTGGCCGGCCTACCAAAATTACTCCCAAGAGCGCAACGACAACTCATCCAGGAGGTCATAAAATAACCCAGAACAACATCTAAATAATTGTTATATGAACTATCATAGCCTAGTTCCCCTCACTCCAAAACAAATAATTTAAATGTAGCGGTATGCAGAACAGATCAAGAATGAAAAAAATATAAAGCTAAAGAAACCAAAACAAAGCGAAACTGAAAGTACCGTTGGGCTCACGTACCTTTCTCATTCGCCACAAATCAAATGTTTCCATAATCGCAATGTATTTCAATGTTAAACTATTATTTATAATGTAGACTAGGCTTCACGCGCGTTTGCATATCGACGGAAAAAATCATCCTTTTCACATGCGCAAAAATGCACTTGGCATAACAGCAGCTTATGACCGGTTATACTACGGACTTTAAATTGATATGTTTGGCTGACTGTATTTTATTTTGATAATGAACAGACTGCGATGGCAAGTTTGAATTGCTAGAATATGTGGTGTGTGTGTGGCGCCGGCGTGATCCATTTTTGGTCATACAGATAAGAGTAAAACAACCCGCAAAGTGTTAAAAAAAAACACACACTAGCTTCTCTATTTTTTGTATTCTATCTATTTATTTTTTTTATTTTTTATTATCTAATTAACAAAAGCAAAAAAGGCCTCTAACATTAGCTTGCTCTATTCTTTTTCTTTTCTATCTGTTTTCTTTTTATTTATTAGGCCTATATAATAAAAAAAAAAAACCTTGCTACTTGTACTGCGTTAAGCTGAGACTTGTTATAGCACTTGCGTATCATTGCTCTTTTTGTTGATTTTGATTGCTTCCATTGTCCTCATTTGTAAGTCGCTTTGGATAAAAGCGTCTACTAAATGTAAATGTAGAATGTTTAAAGGAGTGGACACGAAAATCGTGGGAGCGAAACTCATGTTGCGGGAGCAGGCAGCAATGGTCAGAGATTTAGCGGTAGTGGGATTAAGAAAACAGCCGAATCCCGGACATTTCGGGCAATTAAGAAATCCCGGCCAAACGCATTTTTGTAGGTCCAAAAAGGGGACATGTCGGGGGAAAAGAGGACGTATGGTCACCCTAATTTATAATCTATTGCTAATCGATGTATTCTTTTTAAAGTAGCAT
>NW_015537966.1:68400-69201 GCF_001515605.1 Sinocyclocheilus anshuiensis
TGGTAGTGTGATGGTCTGGGGCTGCTTTGCAGCTTCAGGACCTGGACAACTTGCCATAATTGACAGAACCATGAATTCTGCACTCTATTAGAAAATCCTGAAGGAGAATGTCCGGTCATCAGTTTGTGACCTCAAGCTCAATCGAACTTGGGTTATGCAGCAGAACAATGATCCTAAAAACACCAGCAAGTCCACCTCTGAATGGCTCAAGAAAAACAAAATTACGGTTTTAGAGTTGCCAAATCAAAGTTCGGACTTAAATCCGATTGAGATGCTGTTAGGCATGACCTTAAACAGTCCATTCATGCTTGAAAACCCTCCAATGTGGCTAAATTAAAACAATTCTGCAAAGAAAAGTGGGCCAAAATTCCTCCACAGTGATGTGAAAGACTCCTTGCCAGTTATCGCTAGGGTTGGGTATTGTTTTGTTTTTTTTCGATACCGGTGCCAAATCGATACTTTTAAAACGGTTCCGGTGCCTAAACGGTGCCTGAACCAATACTTATTAAAAAAAATTAATAAATAAAAATTCCCCCCCAAAAATGATGGATTGGCCATTAGCACTATAAACACATGATGTCTGTTTCATTCATACTGGACACCAGAGGGTGCCCTCGCACAGAAAATCCACATATCCAGTCACAGAAGTAGAAAACTCGTGACCCTCCAGGAAATCCGTCATATGGACAAAGGCATTGCTATTACATCTGTAACTGAGTAAACAGAACATATAAACGTTTTGAATTATAAAACAAAGACAATAAACACTCGACTGCGACAATATAGTTTATCTGTGTTATT
>NW_015537966.1:69741-71673 GCF_001515605.1 Sinocyclocheilus anshuiensis
AAATTCCCCCAAAAATGATGGATTGGCCATTAGCACTATAAACACATGATGTCTGTTTCATTCATACTGGACACCAGAGGGTGCCCTCGCACAGAAAATCCACATATCCAGTCACAGAAGTAGAAAACTCGTGACCCTCCAGGAAATCCGTCATATGGACAAAGGCATTGCTATTACATCTGTAACTGAGTAAACAGAACATATAAACGTTTTGAATTATAAAACAAAGACAATAAACACTCGACTGCGACAATATAGTTTATCTGTGTTATTTAAGCCATCTCTGGTATTTTCATAATAATTAAGTATATTTATAATAGGGTGACCATATTTGAGTTTTCCAAAAAAAGGACAGTAGGGGGTGGGGTTCATGGGCGGGGCTTCACCTAACAGTATAAGTAGCAAGGTTTTAATAAATAATAATTTATAATAATAATAATAATAATAAAGAAAAAGAAAACAAGTAGAAAGAATAGAAAAAGAACAGATAATGCTAGTGTTAGTAGGTCATTATTTATAATAAATAAAAAAATAAGTGGAAAGAATAGAGAAAGAATAGAGAATGCTAGTGTTAGATTAAGAGCTGCCCGCATTGTTTGCTTCAGTACACCCGTGCTCTATGAGCAGCGTCTTCATGTGCGCGCGCCTATCTGACAATGCTCAGAGTAACATGAGTTATCTTTTGCTGCTGATTATGTTTGTTTTTAAACCACAATGCTTAAAAACACATGCAAATGATGAGCTTGCACAGCAACGTGACGTGAGCGCGCTAAATAGGCTAAAGCTTGCCGCAAAAGTTACCATGAATATGTTGGGGGAAACTAATAAGAAGATTTTTGAATTATTTATTAATTAACTAGTGTTTTCTTGAGTCGGTGTCGCAAAGATGAAATTGATGATCCTGACTCGCCATCTCATCATGGACGCGAAAAGAAATGCATCTTTACGGATTACATAATGAAAGAGTTTTTTTTTATTTGAATTATTTCGTTTTGTGGTCATTTAAAGCGTTCTATAGATATATTCATCATCTAAGGAAAATATTCGTTATTGGTTCATTTTTGTGAAGCGCTCCTGTTCAACACCGAGATGGCAAGCGCATCCTATTTGTTTTCTTTATTTGACAAAAGCACAGTGTTTTGTTGATATTGTGAGTGCACACAAATAGACCCTTTACAGTTCCGAACGATGTATTATTCTTACCTGTATGAGCAAAAATGACAGCGCATTTAATTTGTTTCCACTGATGTCCTGAAGCGTCAGCTTCCACTCTCCGCACAAACGATTGGATATGCGCCTAATAGCGCACATTTATCTAGGTTAAATGTTTAAACTAGCATTGTGATATGCTTTAAGTATTTTATCTATAGATTTTATTTTCGGCAAGTCGTACTTACAACATCATATGACATTGTCTCATATGATGCTCATAAGTTTCTTCATATTGCATTAGTATCTGATAACACCAAATCAGTAAAAGAATAAAAATTGCTCTATGAAAGATCTCCATGATTAGCCTGTTTTGCACTTCCTGTTTTTCCTGCTTGAGAATTTCTGTCCAATGAATGGATGACCTTAGCACACGTGTGGTTTTGTTTTCAATTTCTGGTTCACTTGCAAAAAGGGCAGTGTGAAAGCGAACCGCACCAAAAAATAAAAAATAAACGTTGTATTTGGTCCGGACCAAAGCAAGTGAACTAGCGGATTTTCCTTGTGTGAATACACCCTTAATTTAAGCATGTTTAGCTTAGTTAACGGAAGGCTACCTGCTGCCATCAGAGCAAGTGTAATTACTGCATTCACGCGCTCCTCAGATGCTCTCATTTCCAGAGTTGTGCTTTTAAGTCAGAATGTGAAAACAACATGGACACTCTCGTTACTACAAAGATGTGTTGGATTTGTATTATTAGAGCTTTCCGACTTGAGTTCACG
>NW_015537966.1:72878-73728 GCF_001515605.1 Sinocyclocheilus anshuiensis
TTACGTCCGTTCCGGAGAACCAGAGGACAAATATTTCAATCGATCGCTCAGGCATGGCACCAAAATCTGCGTTCGGATTCGGTTCTATTCGGTTTTAATTACTCATTGCTGCAGTTGGTCTGATGCTTGCTTCTGTAGTGCTTGGCCCTGTAATTGTTGTTTTCAGCTATATTTAGGGCCCGAGCACCGATGGTGCGAGGACCCTATTGGAATTGCTCCGTTTCTTATTATTATTCCGCTTCTTCTCCAAAGTGAATCGCATTTTTGGGGGCCTAAACATGCTCGAAAACTCATGAAACTTTGTACACTCATCAGAACTGGCGAAAATTTACATCTGATATGGTTTTCAGAATTGGGCGTGGCAAAATGGCTCGATAGCGCCACCTATAAAATTTCAATGAAGTGTCCCTCGAGCTACGTTTCACGTACGTGTACGAAACTCGGTACACACATGTATCACACCAATACCTACAAAAAAGTCTCCTGGTTCAAAATCCGAAACCCAACAGGAAGTCCGTTATTTTGAATTTCCTGTATGATTTTTGGGCAGTTTTTGCCATTTTCAGGTCTCGTACTTTAACAAACTCCTCCTACAGTTTTAATCGGATCATCTTCAAATTTGCTGAGTGTTATCATAAGGCCTTTGCGATGTGACATTATAATCATAGCGCCACCTACTGGCAACAGGAAATGACTTGTTTTACACTAACTTAAACATGCAATGTCTGATCTGCCCCAAACTTCACACATTTGATAGGTGTTCGGTCCTGTCGGTCCTGACATGCCCATATTCAGTTACAGTCATAGTGCCACCTGCTGGCAACAGGAAGTGACATGTTTGACATGTTTA
>NW_015537966.1:76881-81182 GCF_001515605.1 Sinocyclocheilus anshuiensis
CTGTTTGCTGTTTTCCTAAAGCCACCGGGTGGCGGTGAGCCCGGGTGCGAGGGCCCGTTCATCGCTGCTTGCAGCTTTAATTAGGGCCCGAGCACCGCGGTGCGAGGACTCTCTTGGAATTGCTCCGTTTATTAGGGCCCGAGCACCGATGGTGTGAGGACCCTATTGGAATTGCTCTGTTTCTTATTATTATTCTTCCGCTTCTTCTCCAAAGTGAATCGCATTTTTGGGGGCCTAAACATGCTCGAAAACTCATGAAACTTTGTACACTCATCAGAACTGGCGAAAATTTACATCTGATATGGTTTTCAGAATTGGGCGTGGCAAAATGGCTCAATAGCGCCACCTATAAAATTTCAATGAAGTGCCCCTCGAGCTACGTTTCATGTACGTGTACGAAAACTCGGTACACACATGTATCACACCAATACCTACAAAAAAGTATAGTAGTTCAAAATTCGAAACCCAACAGGAAGTCCATTATTTTGAATTTCCTGTATGCTTTTTGTGCAGTTTTTGCCATTTTCAGGCCTCGTACTTTAACGAACTCCTCCTACATTTTTAATCGGATCATCTTCAAATTTGCTGAGTGTAATTATAAGGCCTTTGCGATGTTAAATTGCGAAGATATTGAGTTTTCCTCAAAGGGCGTGTCCCTGGCGGCCTGACAAAGTTTGATGTTTCGCCATGAAAGTGGAAGTTGCTGTAACTCAGGCAAGCAATGTCTGATCTGCCCCAAACTTCACACATTTGATAGGAGTTCGGTCCTGAACACATACCCATGCCCATATTCAGTTACAGTCATAGCGCCACCTGCTGGCAACAGGAAGTGACATGTTTAACACTGTTATGGACTCCTAGCAACATATTAAAAAGCGTCAGCAAGTGTTAAATAAGCTGACAACATGCTAGAAACATACTAAAACATGCAAACAACACTTAGCTAAGTGTTAAAGCATGCTATTAATGCAGTGAAACAGGAAGTTACTGTAACTCAGGCATGCAGTGTCCAATCTGCCCCAAATTTAACAAGTTTGACAAGAGTCCTGCCCTGAACACATCTACATGCTCGTATTCGGTTATAGTCATAGCGCCGCCTGCTGGCAAGAGGAAGTGACATGTTTAACACTGTTATGGACTCATAGCAACATATTAAAAAGCATCAGGAAGTGTTACATAGGCTGGCAACATGCTAGAAACATGAAAAACATGTGGCGGTGAGCCCGGGTGCAAGGGCCCGTTCATCGCTGCTCGCAGCTTTAATTTTGGTTTTGTTATTAATTTAAACTTGGTTCTGTCTGATGCTTTGACGTCATGCGTCTGACAGAGATTGTGCTTCGTTGTGCTGATTACTTGTTTTATATATTTTTCTACTTATGTTAATAAACTTTTTTCGTTGCAACCAGACCAACCTGACTATATCCTCCATTCATTTGTCACGGCTTTGAGCCTGTCGTTTAAAATATGGGGGCTCGTCTGTAAGTTTGCTTTCTGTTATATAACATAAATGGTAACTCGTTTGTCTTTTGTCTTGTTATAGGAAAATTAGGGCTGGACGATATGGCCAAAATCACGATATATTTCTTAATTTCGGTCGATACGATATAATTCCGATATCGATATGAACAATTGTAAAAAAAAAAAAAAAGCCTCAGAAAAACTGCCAAGAACGCCCACAACAGATGTCTGTACCTACAAACTTTTGAAAAATGAATTTACCAAGTCACCTCCTCCTATAAATCTACACTACCAGTCAAGTTTTTGAACAGTAAAATTGTTCATGTTTTTTTTAAAGGAGTCTCTTCTGTTTACCAAGCCTGCATTTATTTGATCCAAAGTACAGCAAAAACAGTAAAATTTTTAAATATTTTTTACTATTTAAAATAACTGTTATCTATTCGAATATATTTTAAAATGTGATTTATTCCTGTGATTTCAAAGCTAAATTTTTAACATCATTACTCCAGTCAAATGATCCTTTAGAAATCATTCTAATATTCTGGTTTGCAGCTCAAAAACATTCATTATTATTATGTTGAAAACAGCTGAGTGGATTTTTTTTTCAGGTTTCTTTGATGAATAGAAAGTTCAGAAGAACAGAATTTATCTGAAATAGAAATCCTTTGTAACATTATAAATGTCTTTATCATCACTTTTGATAAATTTAAAGCATACTTGCTAAATAAAAGTATTAATTTCTTTCCCATAATATATATATAGTATATATATTTACAAAAGCTTTTTATTTCAGATAAATGCTAATCTTTAGATCTTTCTATTCATCAAAGAATCCTGAAAAAAAAAATACTAAACTGTTTTAAATATTGATGATAATAATAATAATAATAATAAATGTTTCTTGAACCGCAAATCAGCATATCAGAATGATTTCTGAGGGATCATGTGACACTGAAGACTGGAGTAATGATGCTGAAAATTCAGCTTTGCATCACAGGAATAAATTAAATTTTAAAATATATTAAAATAGAAAGCAGTTATTTTAAATGGTAAAAATATTTAACAATTTGACTGCTTTTGCTGTATTTTGGATCAAATAAATGCAGACTTCCTTAAAAACATAAAAAAATTGTACTATTAAAAAACTTTTGACTAGTATATATAATATTTTAGAAAAAAAACGGCACAAATAAATTTATGTTCACCTTTTACTAGTATTTAGCATTCATACAAGCAAGAAATGTGAAATCACTGTCAAATAAATATAAGACACTCAGGCTCACCTTAATAATATTAATATCTTTAATTTTAAACTATTCAAGGAAGTCAACCGCCACAAATAAATCAATGTATGACTGAGAAACACCGGTAATGTATATCGAAATATCGGAAATGTGTTTAAAAATCATATCACCATTATTGAAAAAAATATATCGCGATATATATTGATATTGAATTATTTTCCAGCCCTAAGGACAATTATGGGTTTGTTTGTAGTTTAATTAATTTTGTTAGATGACAAATATGAGGGCTCGTTCTTCAATTTATTTGAGCAGTAAGTTTATTTAATTGATTAATTTCACTAAATTGAAGATTAATTTGTTAAGTATATATTTTTTCTTAGTAATATTCGTATTGTTTCTAAAAACTTGTGGAGGATTATATCGGTTGGTTTGGCTTCTTTTGTTGTTTTGCGGGAGCTCAACTTCGACCTTGGTAAGTGTTGGCTATTGTTTGTATATTTGAGGAGAAACCGTTTTGGATTATGCTTTTCCATGTGTAGGTTAAGCAGGGTGTCCTTAAAGGTGCCATAGAATGCATTGATACAATATTTTAAATTGTTCTCTGATATCTACATAGAAGGTATGTGGCTTAGGCAAGGGCAAAAAATATCCAGAAATGGTTTTACATGTCCATTTACAACCCTAGGATTTGTCCCTAGAATGAAATGGTCTGTTTTTACCTTATTTGGAAGGGTCATGAACAATGTTCCCTCTAATTTTTTTTCATGCTGAGCAAAACTTTTCTCTATTGGGCGGACATTTCGGCCACCTGAGCAAAAACATTCTTTATACCAGACCTGTACAGCGCGTACACAAAAAAGTGTGTAACTTTTAACTTTAATGTGCTATTTATATTTGATTTGACCCTTGATGTAACTAAATGATGTACATTTTAGGTTACCTGAGAAAATATTTTTACAGTATAATACACTGCCGTTCAAAAGTTTGGGATCAGTAAATTTTTTAAAGTTTCTTAGGCTCATCAAGGCTGTATCTATTTGATAAAAAATACTGCATATTATTTCACAAAATAATATTGTGAAATATTATTGCAATTTAAAATAAAAGTTTTCTGTTTTACAGTTTTTCTCGATTGCTTGAACACATTTCTTGAAACTATGCCTCGTATTCTCAAAACAGTAAACACAAATCCATAACGTCTCACCCACTTCCCCAAGAAGCTCTACACTCAAAACCATTCACTCTTGCTGAAAAACCAAACTTTCCCTCAGACATCACACACAAGCTTTCAAAAACACACACACTACAACATAGTATTACACACTGGGGCAATAAATTCAAAACAATATATCCAAAACTGGTAAGTTATGTTGCTTGTGGTTCTCCCCCTCAAAAACCTTTTCACATGAACACAAAAGACACAACCAATGTATACATTGGCACATTTCTATTAATTCATGTACTACACAGCACAACTGTAAAAAAAAAAATAAAATTATTCCGCCTCAGCATCCCGTCTTTGTTTTGGGTCAGGCCAGAGAATCTCGTCCACATCACAGGCTATATTGGCCCTAGCCAGGCAGTGAGGGCAAAATCCTC
>NW_015537966.1:81272-81979 GCF_001515605.1 Sinocyclocheilus anshuiensis
ATTGGCCCTAGCCAGGCAGTGAGGTTAAAATCCTCTTGCATGCCTGATCCACCACTGGCATGCATCTACTGATATGTCTAGGCAGGATTCTTCCATGGCTTGGAGGAGGTGAGCACGGATATAAGTTTCTCGGTCATACACTTTCCACCGCCATGCCGAAAAAAACTCCTCTATCGTGTTTAGAAAGGGAGAGTATGCAGGCAGAAAGATGTTAGAAAACCTCAGGTTATTGGTAAACCAGTCACGAACCAGAGCAGCGCGATGGAAGCTGACATTATCTCGCAAAACGGATATAAATCCGATCTTCAATTCCAGTGCTCTATTTAAATTCACGAGTTCACGTCAACGAAATCAAAAGATAAGCGCTGCATTTTATTAATTATCAGCTCATTTCCGCAATAGGAGAGCGCGCGGCATCATCACTGGAAAAATAAATTTGTCTTACTACTTTTAATGAAGATGATTGTGTGTTGACCATCTGCGTCTTACTTTCAGTTTCATTCGCGACAGTTTGCGCGCCGGCTTGCTGAAGAGATACTCAGCTACTCGTCCGATGCGTGTTGCATTAGCGCAGTCTGACTAATGTCATATAGCCTATAACATGCTTTCATACATTTATTATTTTAACATTTTGGGAGGAGTAAAATTTACATATGTGGTTTCAACAACCAGATGCATTTACACTTGTCCAGTTTCGTCTGGAATGC
>NW_015537966.1:82348-110307 GCF_001515605.1 Sinocyclocheilus anshuiensis
TTTGTCTTACTACTTTTAATGAAGATGATTGTGTGTTGACCATCTGCGTCTTACTTTCAGTTTCATTCGCGGCAGTTTGCACGTCGGATTGCTGAAGAGATACTCAGCTACTCGTCCGCAGCGATGCCGGTTGCATTAGCGCAGTCTGACTAATGTCATATAGCCTACAACACACTCTCACACGTTTATTATTTTATCATTTTGGGAGGAGTAAAATTTACATATGTGGTTTCAACAATCAGATGCATTTACACTTGTCGAGTTTCGTCTGGAATGCGGCCCAGACCACCTCCTTAAGTGGTTTGAGCGATCGGAATTATATCCGTCTCGAATGCGTTTCGGAGGGCATTTACGGATAGCTATCCAATCAGAAAAAAACGCATGAAGTGACCAGGTGTAAACAGGCCCATGTTACACAACATGCGATCTCTTTCTCAACTATTTAACATTCCAAAACTGACTGTGTTTAGCTGGATACTCGCTAAGATGGGCATTTTGACATAATTTTGTATGTATTTGAAAGTTTTAGCACAGTTAGCCACTCATTTTGGTATTTGTGGCTCACAAGCTGTTTGAGACTGATATAGATAAGTGGTGGTGCGCACGCTTTTGGTGTAAGTGCGAAACCTGCGGGAATGACTAAAATAATGAGCAATGCAAGCACTATTTAACCGGAGCGAATGAGACATGTGTGAGAGAGAAGGGGTCGTCGGAGAGAAGATGGATACTCACCAAGACGGGCATTTTGACATAATTTTGTATGTATTTAAACGTTTTAGCGCAGTTAGCCACTCATTTTGGTATTTGTGGCTCACAAGCTGTTTGAGACTGAGACTAATATAGATCAGTGGTGGTGCGCGCGCATTTGGTGTAAGCGCGAAACCTGTGGGAATGAATAAAATAATGCGCAATACAAGCATTTAACCGGAGCGAATGAGACGTGTGTGAGAGAGAAGGTGTCGTTGGAGAGAAGAGAGCGAGAATGCACGGCTGACGTTATTGCCTGTGCCGCTGGTAACAAAATGGATCAGCTCGGAAACGGAAAGAAGTGAGACTGATCGTCCGATCACCGATCCGGGCCGATCATGAGGAAAATCGTCTGATTCCGATCCCTGGCCGATCGATCGGTGCATCTCTAGATGTAACGTTTCACTCGACTCACGATTCAATTCATGATTTTGATTTCACGATTCGATTTTCTCACTTTTTTTTTACAAAATGAGATTGAAGACATTATACAGTAAGTGAAAAGGTGTCGTTTTATTAAGCTATTGCTGCACGTTTCTTTGTGAAATTGAAATATAAAATATAAATATGTAGGATCTCTGTCTTCGAACGGACCCACTTATACTATTGAGTCACATGAAACAATCACATTCCATTGAGACAAACTGAGGAACCCCTATGCAGCCAGCTGCGGTCGTAAAACTCATGCAGGGTCAGTGAAGGGTTGAAGCATGAGATGCAAGAAACATAGACATATGCCAAGAAATCTGTAGACGCGCCCATAACAGCAAAAGACAATACTTGAACCTTTTCTGATAAGAAATGTGCGCTGCAAACGCGAGCATTTTTGACGATCGTTTCTGTCCAGTCTGCTCGTTTTATCACGTTTAACCACAGCTGTCGTCGGTTTTTTGTCTGGCAGTGGCAGCAGATATGCGATCAAATTTCTAATTTGAGGCTGTATTACGTCGATTCTGGCACCCAACATCACAACAAGATGATATTTTAAGCTCCTTATGTAGCCGAATCTGTGCTGGTTTGAATGGGCCACCTCCAGTTTCTCCTTTGTTTTGCTGCCTCCATGCTAGCGCTGTGACGTCGGCTGTCCCTAGTTACCTGTGGTTGGCCTGGCCGTGCGTCACTCAGAAAACAACAGGCCAATCAGAAGAGAAGCTCATGAATATTAATTAGACAGGCCAAAATCGACCTGTTCTCAGCAGAGCTCCTGAGAGAGGCAAGGACATCAAGACTTAAAATAAAACTCCAGAAAGGTGTAAAATATGTGACCTTTAAAACACGAGGACATTTTATTTCACGTCATTGCGTTTGCGTTGGCTCTCGATTTGAGCTATTTCATCCGCAACCACTGACGTATTCGGTTTCTACAGTGACTCATTTGGCGCACATCATTCTCTTTCTATGAAACCTGTAAACCGCATTCACCGGTTCTAACTCTATAGCGACATCAACTTTACAGTGGTTTACCCGATCATTGCAATTCTTATGTTTTTACTATAATACAATCAAATGGCTTTCCCAACTAATTTTTGCGTGTGCGCGACACATAATTTCTTCTGCGCGGCCGCGGTGGAAGAAGTGAGTGGCCGCGCGTGCAGCTTAGAGGGAACATTGGTCATGAATAATAATGTTGAGCTCTGCTCTGATTGGCTGTTTCACAGTGCGGATCCTTTCAGTAGCTCACACTGCAGGAAAATATTATTTCAATACTGTCTCTTGCAGTTATATCGATGGGTAATTATACTGTATATAAAATGCGGGCATCAGGGAGCCGCTATTAATATGTGGGGCATTGAAAATGCTTTCAAATGCACGATCGCTTTTTACTTTCACTTTTGAGATTTGCGATCGCATGTGCTCTGTGTAAACTACAGCGGCAGTACTTACCACACATTTTACAAGATCAGATGCTTGTCAGTGGTGCTCAGGATCTGTAAATCATTCGCCATCATCCTCAGTCATCTCTCCTTACTCTGTTTATGTGGTAAGTGAAATCTTATGTACTGTGATGTAACAGGCTACAGCTAGCAAGCAGCTAACCATGTCCCTTTCTTGGCTCGAGTTATTTTATTAGAATGCGCGTTATTTGTTTTCCGTGCCTTTCTGAATACAGACACCAACCCATCCCTGCACATCACATCCCCTGCACAGTCTGGAACATAACATTTATTTCCATGATATGCCATTTTCGCTATTATCCTCGCTTGTTTCTTTACAATACCTGCAGAACTTCTGATGATTCGGCTGTGCAGTTTCGGTTGGCGGCTGGCATAGAACGTGGGCGGGTATATGCAAATGTTGAGGGAGTAACTATTAGTGATCCCGACTGTAACGTCACAGTCGGTGTAATGTTCTGGTTTGCCTATTTTTCAGTGGTCTTTTGCATGCACGAAATTTACATAAAAAGGAGGAAACAATGGTGTTTGAGGCTCACAATATGTCTTTTCCATGTACAGAACTGTTATTATTCAACTATGCCAAGGTAAATACAGTTTTCCATTCTATGGCACCTTTAATGGGATAATTCGATTTTTTTATTTTTATTTATTTTGTTTGTACAGTGAAAGCAGTTAGAGCAGTTGTCTCGGGAACACGTCCGTGTTTGTAATGGTGGCTCGTTAATCGGTCACTGTTGCAAACACTGATTTACAGTGTATAAGAAACCACTGCAAGTAACTGTACGAAGAGTAGGGTTGAGTTTTGGTAGCTTTAAAATTTAGTTAGAGGGAATTGTTTATTCCAGTTTATTCTCCTCGAATATTTTTGGGAAAAGTTTTGTAGCCTTACATTAGTTTGTTTTTCACAATGGCCTCGAAAATTGAAGAGTTCATTAGTGCTCCGTCGGAACACTTATTAAATGATTTGACTAAGGATCGACTGATAGAACTCTCAAGCCACTATGAAATTAGTTTGGTAAGCCAAGATAAACATCTCAAGGATAACGTTAAATTGTTGATAAAGACAGCGTTAATTGAACGTGGAATTTTAGCGTCTCAATTATCAGAAAATGCGTCCGATTTTGTTAATGTGACGTCTACAATGTCTCATTTAATATTTGAGCAACAAAAACAATTGTTGTTAATTCAAAAGGAGATGAAACAAAAAAATGTTAGAAGTGCAAAGTCGTGTTGAGATGTCTAAACTTCGGTTTCAACAACAACAGCTTGATTTTGAACGTTATTGGTTAGAACTGATAAGAGATGGTAAACTGTCTTTAACTGGAGGTGTGGAACATGGCTTGGCTTCGTGTAATTCTGATGTAGTGGCTAATATGAGGTTGATCCCTAGGTTTGATGAAAAAGATGTAGAACGCTTCTTTTTGTTTTTTGAACGCGTGGCAGATGTGCGTAATTGGCCAGATGAGGAGCGTACACTTATGTTGCAGTCTGTTTTTACAGGCAAAGCTCAAGAAGTGTATTAGTCTCTTAGTGTGGAATATGCTAAGGATTATTTGATTCTGATTGGTTCGGATAGCATACTGCGGAAGGTCGGGGGCACGGAAAATCGTGCTGTAAAGCGATTTTAGAAGTCGCGCATGCTCAAATCGCAATTTTATGACGATTTCGATTAATCACACAGCCCTAATAGCAACATACATTAGTGAGCGTAAACCCGACATGGCAGGTGAGGTGGCCATTATGGCTGATTAATATTTTCTGATCCATAAAACCTCTTTTGGCTACATAAAGGCTGAGGGAAATGTTCAGAAAGAATCGTGGCATGATCCTAGCAGATCTTCTAAATTTGTGCATGCTTCACCTGACAGACAGTGTCATGTATTTGTTGGAGAAAAAGAGAGAGCAAATGTGTGTAATTATTGACATGTGCTTGGTCACTGGAAGAGTGCGTGTCCATCGTTAAAAGCAAAAGACGTTGCCAAAACGAAATCCAAGTCTTCATCTTAAGTTAAATCTGTCGCTTTGGCTGTGACTGCCTCAGCAGTGAATAATGTACAGAAGAATTGCTCGTCATGTGTTTCAACATTCTCTCCATTTGTTACAGATGGCTCTGTGAGATTGGTTAATTCTACAGAAGTTGTACCAGTCAAAATTCTCAGCAGAAACTTTTGTCCTAGAGTATGTCTTATCCTTTTCAAATGACTCTTACACTGGAAACAATGTGTTGATTAGGGGTATTGGTTTGAATGTGATATCTGTTCCCCTACATTAAATTGTTTTGCATTCTGACTTGACCCTCGCTCCTTACAGAGGGTCCTGTTTTGAAAGCTCCGAAGTTTGATCAACCATTTCAGTTGCAAGTGGATGCCAGCAATGTGGGTGCTGGTGCCGTTTTGTTACAGACTTCTGAAGATGGCATTGACCATCCAGTTGGGTTCTTTTCTAGAAAGTTTAATTCTTATCAGCTTAATTATTCAGTGATTGAAAAGGAAGCGCTTGCTCTGATTTGGGCTTTGCAACACTTTGAAGTGTATGTGGTTCTGTCTGATGCTTTGACGTCATGCATCTGACAGAGATTGTGCTTCGTTGTGCTGATTTCTTGTTTTATATATTTTTCTACTTATGTTAATAAAAATTTTGGTTGCAACCAGACCAACCTGACTATATCCTCCATTCATTTGTCACGGCTTTCAGCCTGTCGTGACAATAAATGTATATATATATATATATATGTATATATATGTATATGTATATATATGTATATGTATATATACAGTGGTGTGAAAAAGTGTCCTGAGATATCCGCCGTGTTATTCTGTCATGTTTTCTCCCTATCTTTCCAAAACGCAACAAATGCCTCATGACAAACTCATGGTGTTGATGAAGTCCTCACACTTCCTCATGTCATCATCTGACACTCTCTCCAGTCTGAGAAGAAAACCAGTAGTATGTTTTAGAATCAGTCTAATTCAACTTTCATGATTGGTTATGAATTTTTTTTAAATCATTAATCTATACCTGTCTCTGTCCATCACCCTCTTCAGCCGTGGGTCTATTGAAGCTGCCTGGATGGCAGGGTATTGTTCGAGGAAGCGCTCTACCATTAGGAAGAGGCTGTTCCATCTTCAGAGTTTCTGCAGGATTTTTAAGCTAAAATTTAAGACCTTTTTAAGACCTGCACAAATAAAATAAATACCATATGAGCGGGGTAGGGCAATGTCTATAGTACCATATTAAACTGTAAAATTACTGTAAAAAGCATAATTTACAGTTCAGATACAAGTTTTCACAAAACAAAAAGTTGTATAAAATGATAAAGTTTACATTTCAGCCTTTAAACCATTTTTAAGAAAATGGATGAGTCAAAAGTATTAATTACTATATTAATTTAAACAATTATTAACAATAAAATAATGATCTTTAAAATAGCATCATATGACCCCTTTAAGGTTTGAGAACATAGTTATGATTGGATTTGGATGGAACTTTGTGATCTCTCTTTGTTTCACCTACTGCTGCTGCATCCAGAGGTCCTAAGGAATTTTTATGGCGGTCACAGGCCAAAACCTTAGGCATTAGTCTCTAGATGGGTGAAGGGCAGAAACTGCATGTGGACCAACGTGGTCAGAGAGGGGCCCCGCCATAAACTGAGCCCTGGAATGTGCTGTCCACTAGCTCACTTAAATCATAAGTAAATATTGCATTAATATACAGACCAAGTAATGAGAGTGGTCATGTTGTATGACATCCATTATCTTGGCTGCACTGTGGATGGTGTAGTTCAAGGGGCCGGACTAGCTGACCTTAACTCAGCTTTGGTTTCATTCAGATTAGTACTTACTGCACTTAATCTTTCTGTCTGTACTGACATGTCATTCTGTGAATGGGTCAACTCGGTTTGCAGAGTGGCCACGTCAGTTTTAAGCCTTTTCAGCTCTGCTTCCTGGCTGTCAGTGAAGGACTGTAAGCATTTAGTATCTGAAGACAATCTGCATATTTTAGCTCTCAACTTCAAATTGTCCTTACGGGAGTCAGCCAACTCGTTTTTGAGTTCTTGAAACCTTAAATCTATATCTTTGTCCCGGTCATGGGCAAGGGATAATTGGTCTATGGCCTGGTTTGGTTGGACAGGCCAAGCTTTATACGTGAAGTGACCTTTAAGGCCTGGCTCACTGCTTCAGCGGTCATTTACGCAAGTCAGCCAACTCGTTTTTGAGTTCCTGAAACCTTAAATCCCTATCTTTGTCCTGGTCATGGACAAGGGATAATTTGTCTATGGCCTGGTTTGGTTGGATAGGCCAGTTTAGTGCTAGGCTGGACATAAGCTTTATAAGTGAAGTGCCCTTTAAGGCCTGGCTCACTGCTTCAGCGGTCATATCAGCCATCTTTATTTAATATATATATATATACTTTTGTGTGTATATATACAATAAATAAATACACCACTTGTATTAGTTAGCTCTTAAAGTTCACCACAAGTGTGAGCAGCTCTGTGCAAAATTGATCAAGAAATCGCGATAGGTTTTTTTTGTCCATATCACACAGCCCTACACTGTTGCTATGCAATTGGTTTCTGACTCAGTGAAATACTTAGTTTCTGCTAAAGTTACTTATATTGTTATCTTTTAGTGCATTGACTTGTGCTGATAAAACAGAAGGCTCATTTCAATCTAAGTTAGCCCACCCAGGGACGCCAATTAAATGTAGTGAATTTTGCTTTCGCCAACCTAGGGAGGCGAAATAGTGTAGTGATTGCGTGCATCAAGCGTCGTCCATATTGCCAGATGTGCTCATGGAGACGTGCGGTGTGGAGCCACGTGCGAGTATAACAGAGCATTACGAGACAGGCTGCGTTTGTGCGGCAAGTGTAAATGGCTCCTCCGTGAGACGCGGCAGAGAGGAGCAAGTATGAGTAGCATTCAGAGACAGGCTGTGTGTGCGGTCTTCTGAATTGGGAATAGCGAACATGCATTATAAACTTCTTTCAAATTAGAATCTGTTGGGGAGATAAAATGTGCAAGATAACGTTCATGTACTAATAAAATCATCTAAGAATATATCTTTTAATTCTCCAGTACTGAAAGGATAACCGATAAGGGAGCTCTTGATATGTGTTGTGACACAGCTCTTGCAAATTAACGTTACATTTTTTGTTTGGTGTCTGTCATTTCGAAGCCGAAGTATTCTCATATTACATAAGTTTTTCTTTAGTATTAATTTGCCTAACTATATCACACACACTCTTTCTCCCGCTTTCTGTTTGTTTGTTTTAATGGTGGGCATTTACGCAGTTGGCTAGAGCAGTGCTGATTCGGGAAAACAGAGGTGTGCTCACTCTATTGGTTACTAAGGCTGCCACTCAAGGCTGGCACTCATGCATATAGATTGTTTGCAATCACGTGATTCTGATGACGCGCAAAATGCAGCTGGAGGGCAGGAAGTGATTTTTCTCCATAGAAATCACTAGCAGGTTCACTTTAGAAATAGCTTGTTTACAATCAGGGTTAGCTGCTTAGCCTATATCCATCGCCTTAATGGCAGGCAAGTATTTTAATTTAGTTTAAAAATCGCTCCTCTTTATAACATAAGGATCACGTCCAACATGTTGTGATTATAAATACCTTTCTTATATATATATATATATATATATAAATGCACCATGCCTAAAACAGTAGCCTACATTACCGACTTTCCTGTATCTCATCCTAGCACTGAGTGAATTCTGACTGTCACAATGCATGCGTGAGAAGTGGCAGCCCAATAACTTTATAAATATCATAATATATTATTATATCCTATAATAACCATTTACACGCACGAGCATTATCACACGAGCTTCGCTCCTCCCAACCGCAGACACAGGTTTACAAGCCACTTTTTCCTGCATTGTTCAATCAATTTCTTGACTTTTCCCCACTTATGAACAACACATTTTCGTACACGATAAAAGCTCCTTGTGGTTTCTCGGTTTGGCCAATTTAAGCATCCATAAACAACGCAAAACACTGGCATCTGCTAGTGATTCCTATGGAGAGAAAAATCACTTCCTGCCCTCCAGCTGCATTTTGCGCGTCATCAGTGACGTCATGTGCAAACAACCTATTCTCTGGAACAGATTAATATCGCGTCCACATCGCAAGGCTTTGCGATTAGCAAACCGCAACGTCTCAAATTGCGATTGCGATTTGATTTAAATTAATACATACATATTATACATACTGGGACAGTAAAGACAAAATTGCTCTGTTTGCTGTGGAGTCAAGAAATCTGTAAATATGATTAAAAGATGAATATGACACAACTACAGAATGTCACATTTTATTATTGGGTGATTCAACACATAGATGTTTTACCAGCTAAGAAGATAAGCACTTTTAGTTTCATCCACCTATCTAATGTGAGCATAAGTATTGGAACAGTTGCCTCACAGGTCTTTCTAAGTGATCAGCTGTGTCCTTTTGCATTAATTGTTCAGATATTACAAGCAGATAATGTGTTGTATCTTGCATTGAGTCTTGCATTCGATGACGACATATACAAACCAGGATGAAGATGAGGGAGCTGACTTTGAGGGTGTATTCACTCCAGGAAAGTCCGTTAGTTCACTTGCTATGGTCCGGACCAAATACAATGTTAATTTTTTTTTGTTTGTAATAACTTAAATTACTCAGTCAGTTTTGATTGTACAGATAAGAGCAAAACATCAATCGAATCTGTAAAGGGTCTACTTTTATTTGTATAGATGCATAATGACAACAAAACTTTGTGCTTTTGTAAAATAAAGAAAACACACAGGGTGCGCTGTCTGCCGCGTTGGTCTACGTGATCTTCATTTTGAAACGCGTCACTAAAATTAACTGAAACTCAGCGAATACTCGACACAGAGACATGAGAGATATATCTATAGAAAGCTTGACATGTCTACTTTTAAACTAAGCAATTCTTATCGAAAACAATTATTCTGTGATAAAGTAATCCGTATGAAACCAACGTGATGTCCAGTCTTTCCCGCCTGCCTTCATTATCTCTAATGTGGTCACGCCCACAAGCCGATCGCGCTTTTGATATTACAAGTCCATGTGAGACGTGCGGCATGTAAACGCCCACGTCACAGCAAACAAAGAAGCAAGACTTTTCCTCAAGTTCATCTCGGCTACTGCTCGTTTCTGGAAGAAGACGTGCTGTGAGGAATAAGATAGAATTTACCTCAAGAAGACGCGCTGAGAGGAATAAGATTTTCCTCAGAAGAACGCGGCGGCTTGATATCCAGTGGAGGATATCATTTACACAAGTCTTTTTTTATTAGCCTACTTGCATTAGTTGTTATTGTGTTACTGTGACATAACTTGTACATATTTTAGTAGTTAGACTTTTTCCAAACCATGATTCCTGACTAAATGTATAATAACATTATGAAGATTCATTCACTGCATCTTATGTCTTACGACGTTCTTTGTTATTGGCATTCTGTTTTCTTATGAAGTATGCATACTATACTAAGGGTCTGTTTACACCTGGTCACTTCATGCGTTTTTTCTGATTGGATAACTATCCGATCGTGAAAAGACCAGGTGTAAATGCCCTCCGAAACGCATTCGAGACGTATATAAATCCGATCGCTCAACCCACTTCAGGAGGTGGTCTGGGCCGCATTCCAGACGAAACTGGACAAGTGTAAATGCATCTGGTTGTTGAAAACACAGATGTAAATTTTACTCCTCCCAAAATGTTAAAATAATAAACGTGTGAGAGGGTGTTACAGGCTATATGACATTAGTCAGACTGCGCTAATGCAACACGCATCGCTGCAGACGAGTAGCTGAGTATCTCTTCAGCAAGCCGACGTGCAAACTGCCGCGAATGAAACTGAAAGTAAGAAGCAGACAGTCAACACACAATCATCTTCATTATAAAAGTAGTAAGAAAAACGTATCTTTCCAGTTCTGATGCCACGCCCTCTCCTATTGCGGTCTTTGATCTTGAAATGAGCTGATAATTAATAAAATGCAGCCCTTATCTTTTGATTTCTTTGACGTGAAATTTAAATATAGCGCGGGAATTGAAGATCGGATTTATATTCGTTTTGCGATGACACATTTATGTGGCCAAGTGTAAATGGAAACATTTTAACAAATCAGATCGATATCCGATCAGCGAAAACGCATGAAATGACCAGGTGTAAACAGGCCCTAAGGTACTGTGGGGGAAAAAATGCTAACGATTGTTTATAAAAATATTTTAGGACTGAATACACCACTCTTGCCTTCACCTGCATCTCACAGGGGACACTCATTCAGTTTTCAACTCCATTCAGAATCTTAGAGTAAGTGTGCATTCACTATTTTACAGATGTTACTTTCATTTGATTTATTTGCTGTATGGTACACTATTTTTGCTATGCGGTAATTGTGTTCTTTGTTTCGATAAATTAGTACTAGTATCAGTGAACATCATAATAATGTTAATAATGTAGTTTGTGTAAACAGCATGCTTACTTGTTGACATGTTCCACAGGCTCTGAGCTCTGAGATTGCACAGGAACCTGAACCACAGCTAAGACCATGTGATGCACACACTCCCATGAGTCTCTTGTCTCTTCTTTTTTCTGAAACTGCTGTGTCAACTCTGTGTCGAAACACCAATGCTCAGGCTGCTAGGGCACATGCAAAGGGCCATAAATATAAATGGACAGACGTCAGCATCAATGAGCTATACTGCTACTTTGGGCTACTCTTCTACATGGCCATGCTGAAGTTGAGGTCCATCAGAGACTACTGGCAGTAGGACAGTCTTTTCTCTGTTAATTTCCCTGCCACAATCATGTCAAGGGACAGATACCGCACCATTTCATGGAATCTGCACATGAGTCACCCAGATGCAGACCAGGACAATGACAGAAAGAGGGGCACAGCTGAACACGACCGTCTTTTCAGGGTCAGACCCCTCATGGACACTATCCGGCATGCATGTAAGGCCATCTATCATCCAAGAAAAAATTTGGCAGTGGATGAAAGAATGGTGGCATGCAAAGCACACACAGGAATGACTCAGTACATGAAAGCCAAGCCAACCAGGTGGGGCTTCAAGTTGTTTGTTCTTGCGGACTCATCAAATGGATATACTGTAGATTTTGCTGTGTACACCGGAAAGAACAACTTTCCCACAGGCCATGGACTGTCATATGATGCAGTGACATGTCTGTTAGACCGTACAGTTTTGGGCTCTGGGTACCATGTATACATGGATAATTTTTACACTAGTCCCAAGCTCCTATCAGACTTGTTTGCTTTGAAGTTTGGTGCATGTGGGACTTACAGAGACAACAGGAAGGACTGCCCTCGGAATGCAGCTAACTCACTCACCAAAAAATCTGTGAGGGGCTCCATCAGGTGGATTAGAGACAAACATCTTGTGTTTGTGAAATGGATGGACACACGAGAGGTGTCTGTCTGTTCCACCATCCATGCTGCTTATACAGGAGACACTGTGCAGAGGAGGGTGAAAACACAAAATGGATGGAGGACAAAGAGTTTTCCATGTCCTGCACCTGTGACTGCCTACAACCAGCACATGGGGGGCGTTGACCTGTCTGATCAGCTGTTACAGTACTACAGTACACAGCACAAAACAATGAAGTGGTACAGAAAGCTATTTCTACACTTCTTGGACATTGCTGCCACCAATGCTTTTATTGTACACAAAGAGCTTTATGGCACCATGAACCACAAGGAGTTTATGGAAGAACTAATTGCAGAGCTCTGTGGTGTGTCACAGAAAATACCACCAAAACGGACCAGTGTTGACCATGTGCCTTTTCCAGGAGCTGAGCAGGCCTCAGATGCCACTACTGGTCGCCGGACCTGTGTGCTTTGCAAAGCAAAGCATGGTAAGAGGCAGGACACTCCTTGGAAATGCCAGGCATGTGATGTTCACTTGTGTGTTCAGCTGAAAAGGAACTGTTTCCTAGAGTGGCACAAAGTATAGCTATGAATGTGTCTTCTGTACCACTATATGTACCACAGTGTACTGACTGACTGGAAGCAAGTAAGCTTTTTTTTCTTGTGACCACATAAACCTAATAAACTGTTTAACTGCACTCGCAAGTGTATCTCAAGTTATTAAAGCCAAGCAGCCCACTTGGTCATGGAAAACAGAGACTGATGTTGACATATTCCGCAGGCTCTGAGATTCCTGCCTGCACAGGAACCTGAACCACAGCTAAGACCATGTGATGCACACACTCCCATGAGTCTCTTCAAAATGTTATTCAAGTTTCCTGCCGCTGTTTTGGATATTTTGGATATTGCACCCATGACGTCTTGACTCTTGTACTGTTGTTTTTTGTTTGTTTTTTTGTTTCCTAATAAACTGTTTAACTGCACTCGGAAGTGAATCTCAAGTTATTTTATGTGATAGTTATATATACAGGTACATTTAAAAAAATTAGAATATCATGAAAAAGGTCAATATTTTTTGTCACTCATTTCAGAAAGTGAAACCCATATATAGATTCATTACACAAATTATGGCCTTATTTCAGTGAGTTTAAAATTTTAGTTTTTCACTAAGCACACACAAACGTTGTTTTCTCAAAAACACAATCAGGTACATACATGCTGCTCACATATTATTGTAGCCCAGTTTGTGCTGATTACAGTGTTATTAAACTTTAGCCATTAAAATGTTTATAAGCAACTGAAAAAAGCACAAATGTCAGGGTATGTCAAAACTTCCCCAGGGCCCCAAAACACCCTCTGACCCCAGAGGGTTAACCTTTATCTAAATGATGGGAAAGCAAAAGTGTGGAGAAAAAAAGGGAACTGCAAATGATCCTAAGCATACAACCTCATCTGTAAAGCATGGTGGAGGTGGTGTCATGGCATGGGCATGCATGTGTAACCCCTGTTAAATGATTGCTCTGATGAATATTATTATATACAACATTGTTTGAATTCAATATAATGACCATTCATATAAATGAAAATCTACATAGAAAAAAAAATAATATGTATATACTGTATGTGTTTTGGATTGAACTAAGAAAAGAAAAGCAGCCAATAGGAGCGTTAGGTTGTTGGCTCCGCCCACTTGCCCGTGGCTAGCATGTGCAAGCTAGTAGACTGATACAGAGCAACAGAGAAACCTGATCTGATGAGAGAGTGTTAAAAAATAGAAAAATACGATCTTTAATTAATTCAAGCTTCATATTAACTGAGCAAAACACCTGTAAACACAAGGTGTTGGATGGTCCAGCGTGTTTGTGTTACTCCTGCACCATAAAACTTGCGTGCGGAGTTGGTGAGTTTTACAACTGATAAGATCAGTGTTAAAAATGAATGACAACAGATCGTATATAAGATTTTTTTTTGTTTTATGCATATAAGAATAAACAGTGTTATATTGTTATGTTATATGGAGTGGATTGTTTGTTTGCAGTGTGATTGTGTCAGGCCGCATGTTCTGTGCGTGTCACTGCGGTTCGCTGACGCCATTTTGATTGCGTGTACCTGTGAAAATAGACAAGAATGGACAGGTAATTCATTATTATTGCACAAGTTGCATGAACAATATACATTTATGTATTATTTGGTTCATGTGTTATGTATTTTGTTGAAAAAGTGCACAAAATTGATGAACAAAATTAAGTGTGTACTGGTCTGTGAACGTACAGGCCGGGGTTTTTTTTTCCCCGTGAGGATGAACTTCCATGTGGATTTTCGTAATTGATGGCAAGCCTCCCACCTTGACTGCAAGGATCACGGACCTGGAATACAGGACAGTTTTCCATTATACTTTTCTTCAACCAAGTAAGAGAGTTTTGTTTCCAGTGACTGATACTATTTTTTCCCTTTGGGAACTGGAAACCTGAGAGACATCAGTTCCAGTTAAAGGAAAATACTGATCAAATCTTTGAGTCAGATTGACATTTGACTTTGAAATACTAATTTGCATACCAGTTGTATATTGCATTCACTTGTTGGTTATTACTAACTGTGGTCATTTAATTTGATTGATTGTGAAGGTGATTTATTGTGTAATGTAATGTAGTTAATTAGCAGGTGCACCCAGGGTATAGTTATTTGTTTTTCTGTTTTTCATTGTTATTGTTGTTTATGTTTTGGGAAAAAAAAGTATTTCCTGAGGGAAGAAAAGCAAACTCTAAACCATTCACAGTAAAATTGAAATTGTGGTTAACCTACCTATTGCCTCTGATATTTACTCAGCACCACTGCCGCCTCCCATCGCGTTCCATGTTCTTCTGATGTTAATTACCTGGTCCATTAGAGAGAGAACTACCCTGTTACAGAGGTGCTACAACTGTGGCGAGCCAGCCAGGAGGTAGCACTGTTGCTGAGTGTTAACTACGGTGCAAGTGAGTTTTACTTCTTAGACTCTTAAAACACAACAATGGATATTGTTGAGGCAGAGGGCATTAAAATTCCAAACTCTGTGATCGTGAGTGGCTTGACTAACACAGAGCATGACGATGAATTAATTGACCTCCTAAAAAGGTATGGCTCTTTTGCCAGAACCCTCGTCATCAGTGACAAAAAGAGTTTTATCAGAGCACGATAATTGAACATAACAGTGGTCAAGCCTTACAATCTCTAGAACCCCAGCTGCCTTATACCCACCCACTGTCCAGCGATCCAGGTATCCATTACCACGTGAGGGCGTTGTCTAGCGTCTTTATGCAGCAATTAGGCAGTAGCGTCACTAAATCCTACCTGGAAGGATTAAACGAAATAGCCAAAATGAGTGGGACAAACTTTGAAGCAGTATTGAGCCAGATGTTGTCGCAAATGAGTGCAGAATTCACACCAATGTCCACTGATCTTGAAGCTGGAGATGGAAACCCAAGTGAGCGGCCATCCCTAGTGCTTCCTAGCGAGAGCTGTAGCACTACACTTGTTGGGCCAAGTCGAGTAGATGAATCACTGTCACAGCACACGACTATTAAATCAAATACTCAACCTCTCTATACTTCTCAGCAGGTGTTCGATCCACCCGAAATTCAGAAGCTCATCGTTGAGCATGTCGTGAGGAGTGGTGAAGTGGCTGCTCAAGGGCCTGTACAATCATGGCTCATGATAACTGGCGCTCCAGTGTTGAGCTTATCTTGAAGGACCCTGGCTTATCCGATTTGCATGTGTCCAGAAAGATAGTGGACAGTCTTTTGCCACCTGCAGCAGATGTTATAAAGCATCTAAGCCCTGAAGCTCCATTCTCAGCTTACCTTCAGTTGCTGGATTCGGCTTTTGGTGTTGTTGAGGACGGCGATGAACTCCTTGCATGATTTATGAATACTCTACAAGATGCTGGTGAGAAACCATCCGCTTACCTTTATAGATTGCAGACAGCTTTGAGGATGACTATCAAAAGAGGTGGCATTTCTCCAGAAGAGGCAGACCGACATCTTCTCAAGCAGTTTTGTAGGGGCTGCTGGGATAATGATTTGACTACTGAACTGCAGCTCGAGCAAAAGCGCATCCTTCCTTTGTGCAGCTTCTGTTAATGTTACATACAGAAGAAGACAAACATACAGCGAAGGTTAATCGTATGAAGCAACATCTTGGGTCTTCTAAGCAGAGAGCTCTGATGCATTCTCAAAGAACGTGGGTCTCTGCTGAATTGGAGCAAAAAGAAGCTTCAAACATGGCTTCACTTACAACTGAAACGCAGGAGCTCAGTAAACGGATAGCTAAGCTCCAAAGTCAACTAGTTAATCTTACAACCAAACTTAAGATCCAGAAGAAATCCCCACTGCCAGAAGCAGTACACAAACGGGACAAGAAGAAGGCAGGAACTGCTGGTACTGAGAGTGTGACTCCAGTTAATAAAACATCAACAGGCAGACCAAGGGCATGGTACTGTTTTACCTGTGGTGAGGACGGCCACGTTGCATCTTCCTGTTTTTCTGAGCCTAACCCTGCACTTGACACCACAAAGCAAAAACTCCTAATGGAGAAACAGCTCCTGTGGGACTCTCAGAACCCCACCCCCAACCCAGATTTAAACTAAAGTCAGCCCTTGTTGTGGGACAGACGAGGGCTGAGTTAGAATCTAACTGTCCCACTGTAAAACGAGTCTCAAACAAATGTAAATTTTTGAGAAAGTCAAGCTCTAGTCTGCCAAAGGGGTTAGATGGTGCAAGATGTGTTGCAGAAGTCAGCGTAGCAGGTGTAAAATGTCATTGTTTATTGGACACTGGGTCACAAGTTAAAAAAGTCCCCAAGTCCTTTTATGAGCAGCATCTCTCAGCATACCCCATTAACTCCATCAATGACATCATGGAAGTAGAAGGAGCCAATGGTCTGTCAGTTCCATATGAGGGGTACATAGAAGTAGACGTTACCTTTCCTGAGGAGTTCCTGGGTGTGAGTGTTCAGGTGCCTACCATAGCATTAGTGGTCCCTGATGTGAAACCCCACAATCAGTCTATGGTTTTAATAGGCACAAATACCTTGGATGTTCTCTATGAGCAGAATTTGAAATCAAATTCCCCAACTTACCAACCATCTTCATTCAGTTACAGAGTGGTTCTGAGCACACTGGAGACAAGGTCGGAAACAAAACACGAGTGCTGTTCTTGGCCATGTACGACTGAAAGGCAAAGTACCTGAGGTCATGGCTGCAAGACAGACTGTAGTTGTGAAAGGTTCCGTCGCAATGCCCTCTGGGGTTGACAAGTGTGTGGTGGTGGAGCATCCATCTAACTCGTCTTTGCCTGGTGGGGTGTTTGTTAAACACTGCCTACTTATTCTTCCAAAAACACAGCCTTACCATTTACCAGTGGTGCTTACAAATGAAACTGAACATGATATAGCTATCCCACCAACGTGTACAGTAGCGGAGCTCCATGTGGTCGAGTCTTTGCTCCCTCCACCAAACTCCCTTTCAGACGATGAGCCTTTAACTGTGAAGGAACTTGATTTCACCCTAAATTTTGGTGAGTCCCCATTACCACAAGAGTGGAAGGACCATATCACTAAGAAACTCAGATAAATGCCAGAGGTTTTCCGCCAGCACAACTTAGACTTTGGTCACACTCAGAAGGTGAAACATCACATACAGTTGAATGATGAGACTCCTTTTAAGCACAGAGCATGGCCAATCCACCCACAAGATGTTGAGGCCATCCGCAAACATCTGCATGATCTTCTTGTCAGTGGAGTCATTCGAGAGTCCCAGTCACCCTTCTCCTCACCCATAGTGGTGCTGAGAAAGAAGAATGGAGATGTGCGGCTGTGTATAGATTATAGAAAGTCAAACCTCCAGACGGTGAAGGATGCGTATGCACTACCAAATCTTGAGGAGAATTTCTCAGCTCTGACAGGATCCAGATGGTTTTCCGTGCTTGATTTGAAGTCCAGATACTCTCAGATAGAAGTTGAGGAGTCGGATAAACCCAAAACTGCCTTTGTCTGTCCATTGGGGTTTTGGGAATTCAATCGTATGCCCCAGGGTGTGACCAACGCACCAAGTACATTTCAAAGGTTAATGGAGAGTACTGCTCTTTTTGGATGACCTGATAATATTCTCAGACACTCTAGAGGAGCATGAGAGACTTCTGTTGAACGCTCTATCTCGTCTCAAAGAGTACGGACTGTCAAACCTCCGTTCGCTATCTAGGACATATTGTGTCAGAGCATGGAGTGGAGACCAGCCCCGAAAAGATACAAGCCTTAAAAACCTGGCCGAGTATTAAGAACCTTAAAGAACTGAGGTCATTTTTGGGCTTCTCTGGGTACTATCGCCCGTTTATTAATGATTATTCAAGGATTGTGAAGCCGCTTAACGACCTTACCTCAGGTTATCCACTATTAAGGAAAGGTGGTAAAAAGACAAACAAAAAGGGTCCATACTACCATCCTAAGGAGCCCTTTGGGAACCGTTGGACTCCTCTTTGCGAAGAAACTTTTCAGTCCATTATCGAAAAGTTAACTACTGCACCCGTCCTGGGTTTTGCAGACCCCAAACTCCCTATTTCCTCCATACGGATGCCAGCACTAAAGGTTTGGGGGCTGCACTGTATCAGGAGCAAGGTGGGCAAATGCGTGCTATTGCATTTGCGAGTAGAGGGCTGTCACACATTGAGTCTAGGTATCCCGCACGCAAACTTGAATTTCTTGCCCTTAAATGGGCGATAACTGAAAAGTTTAGTGATCACGTTTATGGCAGCCAGTTTACTGTCATTACTGATAGCAACCCTCTTGCTCATTTTCTTACCACCGCAAGATTGGATGCTACAAGTTATCGTTGGCTTGCAGCTCTTTCCACTTTTTCATTCAAGTTGCAGTACAGGGCTGGTAAGCTGAACGTTGATGCTGATAGCCTTTCAAGGCGACCTCAAGAGCCGTTTCCAGCGAACCCCATGTCCCAAAAAGAACGTGAAAGGATTGAACAGTTCATACAGCATCATCTTACCAAAGCAGAGGATTGATCCGTTACGGATGATGTAGTCACACACATGGCTGTCTCTGGAACAGGGCCTCTCAATTTTAATGATGACTTATTGTATGATGACAGTAGCAGAGTGAATTTGGAAGGGTACAAAACCATCTTGGCTACCAATATTCAAGAAAATGCCACCAGACTCATCGGAAAGCGCTTCATGTTGCATCAGGACAATGACCTAAAACACCCTGCCAGTTCAGTCAAGGAGTTCATCAGGACAAAGAAATGGAAAGTCTTAGATTGCCCAAATCAATCTCCAGATTTAAATCCGAGTGAACATGAATTTCACCAGCTGAAGAGGAGACTAAAGGCAGAAACTCCCCAAAACAAGCAACAGTTGAAATTGGCTGCATTAAAGACTGGGAAAAAAACATTTCAAAGGATAAGACCAAGCATCTGGTGATGTCTATCGGTCGCAGACTCACTGCTCTGACTGCACGCAAGGGATCTGCAACTAAATAATAACTTTTAATCGTTTTTTAATCTGCCTTGAAACTGTCCCAGTACTTATGCTCACATCAAATAGTGGAATGAACTCTAAAAGTCCTTTTTATTTGGTAAAACATATATGTTGAAAAAGCTAATAATAAAATGTGACATTCTGTAGTTTTGTCTCATATCAGGGTTCATACAAGGTGCTTAAAGTGCTTGAAGTACTTGAATTTGAATATGCATTACAAACCGAACGATATGTTGGAATAATCCTATTACATTTGGAAACTAAAAGAGCTTAAAGTGTGTGAAATATAATGTACTCAGTGCCACTGTGTTCAACAAGGCAGCCCAAACGACGTAACGGGCAACATGCTGTCTGCCCAGTGGACCCGCAATAACCTCCCCTTGCTGGGGTGCATCGAAAGACAATCTTGTATCGACAATAGCCAGAGATATTGTCAAAAACATTGGAGATGATTTGGCATTTCCAATGAATGTAGGCCTGTTATGTTCGTATTTTTATTCGGCCTATTATTATTATGAAGTTACTTATTATTAAATTAAAATTACAATTAATTTGCCCAGCAATAACTGCATAATTGACGCGCTGTGAGGAAAACAAAAGATTAGGCTATTTACTCCTCAATTAAAATGTTTTTAAAAAATAGTCTTTTAAAACAGGACTATTATACAATGAATTATAGGCCTAAAAGTAAAATAATCAATAAAAATCAATTAAATAAAAAGCTTTAGCCTATTTCAAGCACCGACGTTCAAAAACAACCTGTTTAACACGAAATACGTTTATTCTCATTTTTTTTTCACTGTGTATGGGCCACAATAGAAATATTAAGGGAATAAATTAAAACAGCTATATACCGTTATCTGCATATGTTGAAGTAAATTAGTCTCGTTGGGGGTTCAGGAGGAGGGCGAGGGGCTGGAGAAGGGCAGGCAGGGAGGCACGCAGACGACCAGAGTGGCTCTGATGGAGGGAGGAGACAGGAGGGACCATGGAGGAGTAGATGGAGGAAGGAGCCAGGACGGAGACAAGAGGGAGCTGGAGCAGGAAGAGCCAGGCGGGACCCAGGCCGCAGCCATATGATGGCGAGCCACAGTGGAGCCGACGGAGGGAGGAGTCATGGTGGAGGAAGGGCTGGTGAGCACCAGGGTTTTCAGGGATGGTGTGTGCTGCCCACACACACCAGATAGCGACTCCCAGTAGCGGGAGCACAGCAGACAGAGAAACGACCTCCATGGTCGTGACAGGACAGGCAGATAGTTCAGGCCAGACAGATATTTCTAGGCAGACAGACGGTTCGGGGCAGATTGACGGTTCAGGGCAGATAGGAGGTTCAGAGGATGGCAGAAGACAGGGCATATCACTATACAAATCCAAATTTAAGTTTATTAAGTCCTCAGAGTTCTGGGGATGCTCACCCTCAGCGGTGGTGCAGTGGACGGGGCTTTCTTCCAAGCCCTCGCGCTCCCTTGCATAATCCACCGTCGTGTGCTCTCGCACCTGGTCTGGCATCACAGGCTCGGACTCTGGGGCGATCCTCGGCTCTGTCGCTCTCTCAGGTGATGGCTCGTCGGTCGCGGCGGGCTCTGGCTCTGCGCAGCAGGGTGATTGTGGGCTGGGCTCTGGGTCTGGAGTGGGGCTGGTGTGGTCGTCTGCGATGTCCACAGTCAGCGGCGATCCACAGGACACCAGCACCCACTCCACAAAGGCGGCGAAGCTCTCTCGAGGACCATCCCCGGACAACTGCTCTCGTGTTGTGTTATTCAATCCAGTCCAGGACAGCAGGATCATTCATAAAAAAAGCAAAACTTACAAAACAAACACAAGGGGAAGACGCCGCTAAACTTTTTAAACCGGTTATTCTGTCATGGTCGCATGGAGTGAGATCAAGTGCTCGACGAAGAAGACAGTTCAAACCAGGGCTCTGAACGGTTCAAAGGAACGAAAACGAAAACCGGAAACGAATGAAATTTTGACAGGAACAGAAACTAAATCAAATTTTATAGTTCCGAACAGAATCGAAAATTTGAAATGGCCATTAACCGGTTAATAACGTTAATTTAACGTTCCATTTCATATTTGAAATTTGCTGTCAACCAATCACGAATTCCAGTAGTACAGTCTATGCAAATGCGATGCTGACGCCGAGTGAAATACCCGCTCAGCTGTGAATAGGTAAGTCGCAGTGGCAATGCACCGGCGTTAGAGTTTATCCGAGGATAGTGTAAGAAGGATTCAACAGATCACACGCAACTGCAGCGCTTCTGTGAACGGAGAAAACAGAATAAAACTATAGGCTTACATAAAAAGGAATATAGGCATATACGCAAAATATATTTCACTTAAATCATTGACAGATTAACAAAACGAAAGAAAAAATGTGCTGAGGTACGGTTCATTGTGACGCGTTCCAGAGAGAAACTAATAACTGTTTATAATGTTTGTAAACATTTTGCTTTAGCTTACCGGCATTTTAGCCTACATTATTTCTAAATGTAATAGGGCTAATAAAATGCGACGTGAGCCTATACGCGACTTATGGGGTTTTTTTTCACTCTCAAAACGGAATCTTATACAAATAGCGTTTTTTTAACAATGCAGCAAACATTTTTAAATATCTTAAAAAATACTTTAATGTCTTTAAAGTGTTGATAGATTTTTTTCTTTTGTTTAGTAGCCTACATTTGGCCAAAATCTAGAAAAGATGATGCTGTATTGGCTGTGACTAAGCGCAGGGTGTTGCAGGGGGTTATAGGCTAACGTTACCAGATCTCTTCCTGTTTTTTTTCCTTTTTCTTTTTGAGCAAAGAAAATGCTGTACTTTATTATTATTATTATTATTATTATAGGCAAAGAAAATGTTTTTAAAAAATAACGTTATTAACCGGTATTTCTTCTACCCGTACCGGTTTCGGAGCGGTAATAATACAGAGGAACGCAGGAACAGAAACGTTAAATTATCGATTCTGCTCGGAGTGAACCGATAAAATTTTTTTTTCCATTTTCAAGCCCTGGTTCAAACAGTCCTTTTAATAATCATCCACAGAAGAACCGGTATTCCAACATAGTATCCAAACATCAACACAAGCAACATTAATAACCGGCAGGGACTGAACAGAAACGGGGACTACTTATACCAAAGCAAGAGACAGACTAATGACTTAATGGAACGAACACAGGTGGAATAAACTAATCAGGGCAACTCAGGAAAACTAGGTCAAAGGAAGAGGTTTTTTTCTTCATTCTGTCACAGATGGAGTTTTGGTTCCTTGCTGCTGTCGCCTCTGGCTTGCTTAGTTGGGGACACTTAATTTCAAGCTCATCGTTGACTTGATTGCCCAGATACTATTTAAACTGAACTGAGCTGGGTGATGACATCTCTGAATTCAGTGATGAACTGCATTTAACTGAAAATTTAGTGTTTACTATTGTCATTTTGCATTATTGACACACTATTTTCCTAAATAATGATGTACAGTTGCTTTGACACAATCTGTATTATTAAAAGCGCTATATAAATAAAGGTGACTTGACTTGACTATGTCTGTCGGGGAACCATCAAAACAAAGTGTTAATATATATTTAGCAGACATACTACTAATACTCTAATGACTGCTAGTTGACATATAGTTGCAGAGTTACTTATTAACAACTGCCTAAAGGGTACTATCAAAATAAACTGATATTACAATAAAATAGTTAAAAGCAAATGTGTCATATTACACATTCATCTTATGTGATATCTGATCTTATGGCTGTTTGAGAAAAATTATTATTATTATTATATTATTACTTATAAGTGGTCTTTGTCTGCTTTAAGTAAAGCAACATAAGTAACACACATGAGTATTTGAAAGCAGCCATCTATCAGTGCATGAGCTTATCCAATATCCAATATATACTGCATTACAAATGGCATAAATGATGCCTTTGTCAAACATATGTAAGGGAAAACACTGAAATACCGTTGCCTGAAAGTGCACATTGTCAAGCAAAGTGCACGTTTCTTACAGAGCAACTGTATGCATGTTTGTACATTTATTCGATAGTGTGTTTGTGTGTAATTGGCAGAAAACAGAATGTGCTGTCTAATTGCATGCAAGTACCATCATGCATATGCAGAGGGGAAAAAAAAGTCTTTAGGATCATACAGAACATTAACATTAATTCAAAGATGTTCAATTGAATCAGGCAGTGGATTTAAACATTTTATCTTAAAAAAAAAAAAAAAACATTAGGCTGAATTTTGTTCTTTTAGTCATTTTTTTTTCTAGACATAACATAAACTGTATAGATCAAAAGCTAAGGGAGCCTGTCTAGTTTATTTTGTAGTCTGGAGTATTCATGTTTTATTACTGTCAGATAAAGGTTTTTTAAAAGATGAAAAGGTTAGTTGCGAAATTGCAACTACTTCTGCTTTGCTATATTACTTCCTTTAGGAATTTACCCATTTTGTAAGCCCCTAGTTTCGCCTATAAGCCTTTGTTTCTGCTCTGTTCCAGCAAGTTTTGATTAGTTAATAATTTTTCTGCTTCACCCTTTTATAGTTAATGAAGGAACTGTTTAACGTGCAAAGTGATGCTTTTGAGATTTTGAAGGTATTATTTTGAAAAAAAAAAAAAAAATATGTACTGAAATATGAATAGTTTTGTGGTCAATCATAGGACTGTTGCTAATAGTAGCAAAGTGTCTGAGAGTTTAACAAAAGTCTAACTATGCAGTAAAATGTAAATGAATGTACCTCAGCATTCTTCATACTACAGTACTATACATTATATTGTTGGATGAAACCGTTTTACCGCCAATGCAAAGGGGCCTCTGAAGCCTGCTTTCTTCCCTGTCTTCTTGCATGTTCAGTGTGTGGCCAGTTTATTTCTGGCATCCTTGATGCTTTGCATCAAGTTTTTGAGTTTTCCTTTTCCTTGCACCAGACACTCGTCTGCTGAGTAACTGAGTAGGTGAGACTTTACTAAACACATTGATGAGAATTTTTTGGACATCTTCTCCTTGCTATTCCAGAACTTTAGCCACTCCTAATTTCATCTCCTTTTATAAGCATCCAGCTCATCACAATTGTCACATATCAAGACAGTTTTCTTTTATTGCGTTACTTCATACTGTTTTGCAGCAAGCTCACCTTGTTCTTCAAATCTTCATCTTGCTTACCCATATGTCTCGGTCACGCTTACTGAACATGTATTGTCTTTACCTGTTGTCTCCAGAGAGTGCAGGTGGTTGATTATTTAAGTAGCATGTTGATCTGCCAGTCTTGGGTCTTCATGTGGAAATTTTTTTTCTTAGCTTATTTAATGAATTGACTGCCTATCAGTTAAACTTCAACATGTTTGCTATTAAACATTTGTATTGAGTTGATCTACAGTATTTTTAGAGTTTACACCGAAAAAAACCTACATTGACTACAAATATCAAATCTTGCTGACTGGTTAAATTGAGCCACAGCCAAAGTCAGTTTTAAAGTCTGCATGAACCGTAATTTGCAAACGATTTTAGCAGAGCCTGGACAATCCTCCAAGTATTGCTGGATGATATGGCCAAAATTTATATCACGATATATTTCAAAATTTCGGTCGATACGATATAATTCCGATATCGTTATGAACAACTGTAAAAAAATAAATAAAAAAAGCCTCAGAAAAACTGCCAAGAACTCCCACAAGGTCTGTACCTACACACTTTTGAAAAATGAATTTGCCAAGTCTCTGAAACCTCCTTCTATAAAACTACACTACCAGTTAAGTTTATGAACAGTAAGATTGTTAAAGTTTTTATTTTAAAGAAGTATTTTCTGCTCATCAAGCCTGCATTTATTTGATCCAAAGAACAGCAAAAACAGTAACATTTTTAAATATTTTTACTATTTAAAATAACTGTTATCTATTCGAATAACATATTTTAAAATGTAATTTATTCCTGTGATTTCAAAGCTAAATTTTTAGCATCATTACACCAGTCAAATGATCCTTTAGAAATCATTCAAATATTCTGGTTTGCTGCTCAAAAACATTCAGTATTATTGTGTTGAAAACAGCTGAGTAGATTTTTTTTCAGGTTTCTTTGATGAATAGAAAGTTCAGAAGAACATAATTTATCTGAAATAGAAATCCTTTGTAACATTATAAATGTCTTTATCATAGGCCTGGGCGATAAAACGGTATCAATATTTATCGACGGTACACCTTCTTAGGTAACGATATAAAAAATGTTCGATATAGTGCACGATATAGGCAGGGGCGGATTTAGTGATTTGGGGGCCCCAAGCAAAATACAGGAATGGGGCCCTATACAATTTCACACATGTACAACCTTGAGGTTCCTTTCACTGTTGCTCACTGCTGCACGATCGTGTCCCATAGTTGTGTCTAATCTTTTAGATTTTTCATGTACGTTATAAATAAAGGATTTTTTTAATGTTGTAAATCCCTTGTTCACATTTAAACAGGTTATAATAGTATTAGAGTAGGTTGAACACTAGGTGGTGCGTTGGGGTAATTTTCACTATGCAATTGTCTACACCAGTGTTTCCCAACCGGGGTGCCATCTGTCGAGAGCAGGGGTGCCGTGTAAAAAAATCATTTTTTAATATTTTTAAATTGCTAAAATGTTCAAAAAAGCATCTATTATATAATATCCATTTCTGATGTCGCCAATAATTAGAGATGCACCGAAATTTCGGCTGCCGAAAATTAGTTCACCGCTCAGGTTTCACTTTCAGGTGGTGTGTGGTATTATCCCGCTCTATGCGTGTGCGCTCTGCTTAGTCGCTCCACTCGTATACCGTTCATGCTCATCGGAACAGCAAAGTCCACTCAAAAATTGAGCCGACAGGAAACATCAATGTAGTACAGTATTGTTTCTGTCTGCAATAGCCCTACTGTGTTGTAACATGGTGTATGGGCAACTCTGGTAACGCTACCCTCTCATTAATTGATCTGCTAACCGCTATTTATGCTCACGTGTTCTGATAATAATAGCTTTCTAGGACTAAACTAATTCTAAACTTTAAAATATACATTTATTTTTATTTATTTTAATTGCACATTTAAATTAAACCGAAGGAAATTATAAATTTACATGCTTAAGGATTATTTCAACCAAACATGAAGTGTGCCTGTGTGGAAAGTGACTGTGCATGGTCCTTCTTGGGTCTTTCACAAAAACGAGTGAGCGCCATTTAAAAAAAATTTAAATAGGCCCTATATAATATGCACTGTTGCTTAGTATTCAATTATAGCTTCAGATGCATGATATTTGTAGGGCCCTATGAAATCCGTTTTATTTTTCCCAAATTAGCCTAAGTTTTATTTTTTTCCAAAATCGTTTTTTCCGTTTTCATTTTTGAAATTTAAATTTTTCTGTATTCCATTTTAATGGTTTAATCAAAAACATATCTAATTAATTGAATTCATAAAAACAACTTAATTTATTAATTTGTATGCAATAATAGGGCCCTATGAAATTTTAATTTTATTTACTTATTTTTTAGAAATTCTGTGTTGTGTATTAAATTTTTCTGGTAATCAAATGAAGGCGAAAACATTAATCTATCTTTTATTCCAATGAAAATTAAACAAACCCTTTAATTTTTGTACATTCAAAATGCTACACAACAGAAGTTTACTGTGTAACGAGCAATGTCACGGAATTCGTCAAATATTGAATGAATAAATCAAATACAATTCAGTACACTTCAATCAAATGGATGGACTAGTGTATGTGAATATTAAATGGCAAAAATACTATTTAGCTACTACAGATGACAACCACGAGAGTTGCGCGTGCTTAAATAGCAAACTAGCAAACGAAACTGCGCCGTTTATTCCGTCACATTCCGCGTTACACAGTAAATTCCATTTTTATGAATAGATTCCGGGACTCCGTCCCCATTTTCTACATCGACCGCTCACGAGGCCGAGTGAGGCCGCGTGAGTGGTCTTACTTTTGCTAAGAAGCACGTTCAACACGGACGCACAGACGATTGTCGTGGTAATGAACACCACAGCAACCACTTGTGCGTCCGCACTGAACGCGCATCTCGCATATAAAAAGCATTTTAGGGGGCCCTTGGCTTTTGGGGGCCCAAGGCGGTCGCCTACCTTTGCCTAATGGTTAAGTCTGCCTCTGGATATAGATAGGCACGCGCTATGAGTGACGCAAGCCATTCACATAAACCAAGCCATTCACACAGATCGCGTCTCACACAAGAAATGTAGCCATGCAAAGTTAAAACGGTTTAAACTTTTAGAAAGCACGTCGCAAATTTGTGGAGGTTTATTCCTTTTCACTGCGTCTCTTGTTTTTTTTAAATGCAATCTGCGTGATGGGCGATTCGGCTCTTTGTATTAAGCAATGCATAAATACATGATGCTGTTTTGTTCATAATT
>NW_015537966.1:110521-113941 GCF_001515605.1 Sinocyclocheilus anshuiensis
AATGATGCTGAAAATTCAACTTTGCATCACAGGAATAAATTACATTTTAAAATATATTAAAATAGAAAGCAGTTATTTTAAATAATAAAAATATTTAACAATATTACTGCTTTTGCTGTAATTTGGATCAAATAAATAAAGGTTTCCTTAAAAACATTAAAATTTTTACTGTTCAAAAACTTTTGACTAGTATATATACTATATATATTTTAGAAAAAAACGGCACAAATAAATTAATGTTCACCTTTTACTTGTATTTAGCCTTCATACAAACAAGAAATGTGAAATCACTGTCAAATAAATATAAGACTCTCAGGCTCACCTTAATAATATTAATATCTTTCACTTTAAACAGTAACGTAGGCTGCTTATTCTTATAGATTGAAACAAAAGTGCTTCAGCCAGGATAAAGAATATGAAAAATGCTCAGAGTTGCTGCAGAAAACGTAAAAAGAGTGAGCAACCAAAACATGTTACTGGAGAGGAGCTAATTCTCTGCAAGCAGGAGGCGCTTTAGAGCGGCAGTAACAGCGGTTTTCACGGTAATGGCTGTACACAAAGCAGCGCTGCGCTCATGAACGCTGCTTTATCAGATGAAAATGCCATCGAAACTTTTCTGAAGACAGTCAGTTCCCTTCAAAGATACATTCATATAAAACACCCGCGCCACATTTTGATTTTGAAATGTGCAGTGCTCATGTTTATTCAAGGAAGTCAACTGCCACAAATAAATCAATGTATGACTGAGAAACACCGGTAATGTATATCAAAATATGGGAAATATGTTTAAAAATCATATCACCGTTATTGGAAAAAATATATATCGCGATATATATTGATATTAAATTATTGTTCAGCCCTACCTCCAAGGTTGATTAGCAGAAAAAATATCATAATACTGGAGGATGCTGGGGAGGACACCAGAGACTGTATTTTTTAATGGATGTCATGATGCTGAATAAACTTCTTTTGCGAGAACAGCTTATCACTTAGGGCGTACTCACTAGTGTTGCTTTCGTCAACGAAAATGATGACTAAATATCGTCGTCAACGAACCTTTATCACGTGACGAAAACGAGATGAGACGCAACGTAAATGCTGGTAATGTAACGATGACTATAATTAAATGTATAATGCAATATTGTTGACGAATAAAAACGAGACTAAATGTGGTTTACAAAATAAAAACTATGCTAAAATTTCTCTTAATTTTCGTTGACCAAAACGAGACGAAACGAAATGTTATAACGTTATTTCGTCTCGTTTAGTCGCGTTATTATTATTATTTTGCAGTATTTCTGTTTCCTGTGTCTCACTTCAGGGGCTGCATCAGGTCGCACTGCGCAGACGCAGGCGACGTCAGACTAAAACTAAAATTAAAACAGGCCGCCAAAAACAACACTAGTACTCACACTAGGCACAGTTGCCTTGTACCAAGCCTGTGCACATTTTGCCCCACTCCCCCAACGACCTGCACTCACACTGCACTTAACGTTCTGGGCCGGAGCCTTACAATGGATCTTTTTCATTAGAAGAAAACAGGAAGAAAAGGATTTTGCTAATAGATTCTCTCAGGGAATATTCACATATAATTTATATACATAAAACATGATATATGATTAAAAAAAACAGAAATCCATATAGGTATTGCACTCCCAGAAGAGCTGAAAGTTTGTTCTGTCCTTGAATTTAAAAAGAGATTAAGAGGTGACAAAATGATGACAGGATTTTCATTTTTGTATTATGTTACATATTGATCATGTGTCTGTCTTCTACAGATGGGACCAGTGTCATGGAATATAATGAAAGACTTGCTCGTTTTCGTCAGGGTCATGTCAACCCATTTGACAGGAGAGAGATCGACAGCAACACTGAGGGGAAGGATCCTCCAAAACATGGTGTGTCAACTTTTATTAAATATATAAATATCTACTCCTCTCCTGAAGTTACAGGCAAATTATTACCACCCTTAAAAATAAAGGTTCTTTATTGGCATTGATGGTCCCATGAAGAACCTTTAACATCCATGTAAGCTTTTTTTGCACAAAAGGTACTTAAAATGTTTTTCAAACAACTTTTTTTTTTTTTTATGAACTATTCACTTAAAGGTTATTTTGGGAACCTAAAATGGTTCTTCAATGGCATCACTGCAACAATACCCTTTTAGAAAGTTTGCTTTTAAGAGTGAAGTATCAGTATGCAACCACCTATCCAACACAGAACACCAACTTTATAGCAAACTACATAGCAAAGTCGTGGCAAACAACCATCCATAATACCCTAACATTTTGGCAGCATCTTTTGCAGGGTTAAGCCCCACTCATATTTTAGTGTACAGGGATGTGAGACCGTTCGAGAGAACAATAAACTGGAACTAGATGACAGAAGTGGTGACTGTTGTATCACTTCCTGGACTGAACAGCAAATATGCACATTCACAAAAAAAAACACAAAGACTCAGTCTCCCTCTTCAGTTGGCACATTTGACATTCTCTAAAACAGGTGTTTGTGACAACATGCTGTGCTGTGACATCTATGCAGGTCAGTCCAAAAAGCATCTTATATATGCATAATAGAACCGTTTTTTTTAATAATCTTAAATGCTGTGCTAACAAACTGACAAAATGTACTTTATTTATTTATTTATTTGAAAAGAAATAGATGAATCCCATGCTTAGACCTTTTGCAATGTTTTAATAGTTCCTGCTTTATTGGTGCAGTGGTGTAATGTAACAAAGTAATACTTCGTTACAGTACTTAAGTATTTTTTGGGAGTACACTCTTAAAAATAAAGGTGCTTCACGATGCCATAGAAGAACCTTTTTGTCTAAATGGTTCCATAAAGAAACCTTTTGAAGCACCTTTATTTTTAAGAGTGTATCTGTACTTTACTTGAGTTTTTATATTTCAGGCAACTTTTACTTTTACTCCACTGCATTTCCTAATTAAAATGTGTACTTTTACTCCGATACATTTCCCCAAAGCATATTCGTTACTTACTACAAAAGTCAGAAGAACACAGACTGCAGACCAGTGGTCTGGTGTCTGCAAGTTAGTTTCCTAAAAAACACTTTTGCTCATGTGCAAACAAGTGCGCGCACAACCGTGGATGATTAATTTTCCACTCAAGTCGAGTCTGGGGTGTGCGATACAGTATATCTGCGATAATATGGTAAGTGTTGTTTTAATGATGTGCGATCTGACATTATCAAGTATATCACCAAATTACACACACAGAGTGAACGCACGTGATTTATTAGTCTATTAAAATAAAAAATTCAAGGCATTCTAAATTGTAGACGGCAAAAATGCTTCTGTATGCTTTTTATATTTATATAATTCAATATAGTTAACTTAATCTATATCACACAAAGAGTACCGTTTTTCTGCAGATATCAGCATGAACACATTTAATAATAA
>NW_015537966.1:114279-115595 GCF_001515605.1 Sinocyclocheilus anshuiensis
TCAATGCATTCTAAATTGTAGACGGCAAAAATGCTTCTGTATGCTTTTTATATTTATATAATTCAATATAGTTAAATTAATATCACAAAAAGAGGCGTTTTTCTGCAGATATCAGCATAACAAATTTTATAATCATTTTATACACGTTCAGCAAATGTTAAGTGACTTACATTTTAGACATAATATTGCTTGTTTTTGCTCAATTTTGCCAAAGAAAATAGTTCCATAAAAAGATCACAGCACCGTTTTGCTCTTTGAGCAATGGTGTTTACTTATTGAATGAATCAGCTTTCTGAACGAATCGGTTGAATAAATGATTCAGTGATTCACTCATTAACACAGTCAACTGCTTTCTTCCTGAATGAATCAGCCGTTTGAATGAATCGGTTGAATCTCAATGACTCACTCATTAACAAGTCACTTGCTGACACCTACTGGTGGTTTTAATTTCACATTTCGACGAATTTTTTTCATGTTTTTAAATCATTTCAAATATCAGTATTCAACATGTTATGTTAAAAACAAAACAATATATATCCATCTGTAGCTGCAGGTTAAATGCATCCATGTCCCCTCTGAGATACATTAAACTGTGTGAATACATCTAAATGCTATTTCAGCAGATTCCAGAAACGTTTTATTATGTTGGAATGAAAGACACTATAAGTACCAGATGAAGTGCTTCTTATTCTTAGCCAAAAATACAAAATGGAAGAAAGAGTTAAAACTGAACACAATCTTGCTACTCAAGCTGTGTATGAACATTTTTTATGTGGGGTTTGACGTCTCAGAAAATTCCCATGATGCAAAGGGTATTATAGTTACTTACTGTAAAGCGAATTTGTAGTATTATACTGGGTGATATACAGTAAATAACTGTAGAAATTACAGAAATGTCTAACAGCTTAAGCAAGCATGTCGCTGACTTAAACAGCATGTTGGCAATAATAGTTGGAAAAGTTTAAAGAAACTACATTCCCAATACTAGATGAGCCTTAAGCAGCAAGCCTGTGTCATATCAGATAGAATTAAACAGCTTTAAAAACAAGCATTTTTCTGTGGTAAGTTTAACTAGGTACCAACGCGTCGAAATACAACCAATAAGCCTAAAGCAACAGCGTGCCTAGCAAACAAACATGTTACTGAACAACTAGCCTTAAACAACGATCAATATTTGACAATAGCATATTTGCCAACATAGCATGAAGCAATGAGAATGAAATAATAAACTTAGCAGGAAATGTTACTTAATAATATATTTATGGGGGAAGCATCACCCCAAGCTCAGCAAGTGAGGAACCAGAGGAAAACGACTG
>NW_015537966.1:119714-121888 GCF_001515605.1 Sinocyclocheilus anshuiensis
AAAACAGCATTCACTTATCTTAGATGTGGATTTCAGATGTTCTGAAACACGCTGCAACAGTTTGATTTGCGAGCAGCGATGTTTAATTTGCTCCGGAGCAAGCTGAAAATCTGCTGAATAATACTGAATAGAGCTTATATAGGAATGGCGCGATAGGTGTCGTATTCCTATAGGTAGATGTGATCAGCTGAGAATCAGCTAATGCAAGCTTGACTCACGTGACCTGCCAGAACTAATGCTAACACTTAATTTTTACTTAAGTATGGCTTTCAGGTACATTATACACCACTGTATTGGTGTTTCTGCAGTCTTTGATTCTATCAGAGCAATTTCATGAGAGAACATGATATAATTGAAAGCTTTTATTCTATTATTAAAAAGCGTCTCCTGGAATAATAAGCATTTTAGTTCCCTTTCAGTCGGTCACTCTGAGTCACGTCGGTGACCGATGAATTATTGCAAGCGGCCATCTCCCCTGTGCGCCTCCACACTAAAAGAGCATTTCCTAAAGAGCAAATTTCTCTAAAAGAGCTCCACGGGTGCGTCTTTATAAAGACGACGGAACTCGCGAGGGGCCGGAGTCCCGTTGCCGCTGCCGCGATCTGGGGCTCGGTCTGGTGGACAGGCGAGAACCACATCCGGCAGTAGCACGGGCGGTTTGAGTATTACAGTGATGGCAAACCCCGCAGGGAACCAACCCTCTGGGGACCATCACTCCTCTTGCACCTCCGATCCCGATGAAGATTCGGCCGAGCTGCCGCCCTCCGGGACGGTGGCAAAGCCTGAATCGGATCCGGAGATAACAGCTATGTCCGTGTCCGCCCCCGCTCCCGCTCCTGCGCTACATCCGCAGCAGCCTTCAGCAAAGCGGCGTCGTGGAGCCGGGCATGGGCGGGCCCCCGTCAAACCTGGTGGCAAGCGGAAAAGCAAGCGGCCCTGAGACAGGCGACCCAGAGATGGAGGGATCTGCTCTTCGGGAGATGGCGAACGCACCACTCCCTCCCCCGGAGGAGCCTCCTTCAGGGAACGAAGGTTACCATATGTAACCGAGACGGTTTTTTTTTTAGTTTATTTTTTATGTTTTCAGTTAATTTATTGCTTACTTTTTTTGAGGTTAGAAGTTTTGAGGCAGATGTCAGTTTCTAGTTGATCACACTTTTTAGGATGATTTCAATCTTGTGGAGCAAGTTGAAATTGGTTGCAGTTTTTCAGTTTTCGGTGTATAATAGGGATTTCAATTCTCAATATAATATCGAACCATTTGGTACGACATCCATGGTTCAATACTCGCTTGTGAATTGCAGTTTTTCGGTTTTGCGTTTAAATAATATCCGTGTGTTTTGTTTCTCTCAGAATTGGCTCTGTGTGTGTGAATTAGCAGCAATTAGCTGTCAAGCAGTTGTTTGTTTTTAGTTCGTTTGTTTACCCTCTTTTCCTCACTTTCCTTCGCTTTTAAATAGCTTAAAGCGCCGTATACATTTTACTTTCAGTTTCAAATTAGCGGCAATTCTGCGTCAATTGCTTGAATTCAATTCAAGCAACAACAAAATACAATGTAGAACATAGAACTTGTATTACCAAAACGAATAAAAATACACAATGTTATATGCCTAATATAAAATAACAAATAACTTGCACAAAGTTTACGTATACAAACTGAAGATCAGTAAACACTTTGGAACCAAATAAATAAAAAACGTACATTTATTAGCAAAACGAATAAGAAAGCTTGGAGACATGGCATACTTGATGTAAGATATAAAAAAAATCTTACAAAAAAAAAAATTGTGGGAAAATTTTCTCACCGTCACAACCCTAATGCATATGTGGATTTTCTGCACGAGGGCGCCCTCTAGCGTCCAGTATGAATGAAACACATATTACATGTGGTTATAGTGCTCAATAATGGCAAATCCATCCTGTTTTGGGTAAAAATCGGAAAAATCTCTCAAAAGAAATATAAAGAAGACATATAATAATCCACGCTTTTTTCAGTGTAAAGAGGTTTACAGAAGTTTTTTACTGTTAATTTGTTGCAAAAAAAAAAAAAACACTAATGTGCCAAGCTATCAGAACCAAACCGAACTTAAAACCGTGGTTAAAAACCGAGGTACGTATTGAACCGTGGACTAACTGTGTGTGTGTGTGTGTGTGTGTGTGTGTGTGTGTGCGTG
>NW_015537966.1:121965-125184 GCF_001515605.1 Sinocyclocheilus anshuiensis
GTACTTTGGTTTACTATGGTATTAGTTCATATTAAATAATGACCTACAAATCAAGACTCCATGTCAGATAAATATCACTTTTCTCTATATTGTTGCCACTTTTTGACTTTAATTGAATTTTGCTTGAAATAAATTAAACATGTTCAAATTAACTAGACTTTTTTACAGTTAGTTAATTATTACAAAGTTGTACAACTCAAACACACTTAACCACCGTTTGTACTTTCCTTATGTTAAAGGTGCACTAAGCAATATTTGAAAAACGCTTTTGACCACAATGTCGGAGCGAGTCCCAAAACACACTTGTAGACAATCAGCAGTAAGGGGGCGTGTCTTGTAATGATAGAGAGAGAAGAGAGCACTCAATTTGAGTGCACAGGATGGCTATAAGCAGATCGACTATAGATAGAGAGAGATGGCAGATAAAAAAAGGAAACTATCAGAGAAACAAAACATTAAAAAGAAGGGTTATGATCAGGCAAGAGGTAGGACCCGCGTAAATATCGGAGCAGCTTTCCAGCAGTGGAGAGAACTCAAGGTGGGGAAGGCCTGGAAGCGGACGCCAAGGTTGCGTTGTTTCTTCTTGATAGGCGAGTAACGTTGATTTTGCTTCGTTTTACACAACTTATCTGTGTTGGCTATGTGTTGCTGTGTTCTTGAATATGCTTGTGTGTCATCTTCACTTGTTTCCACGATCGTCGTTGCCATGGTTGTGTACGTTCATGTGGTAGGAGTTTATATGAATGCATGTCTGAGGGAAACTTACTGTCTTTTCCTCTTGCCTCTGTATAATGCATATGCAAGTGCTATATTAGTATATTATTATAGTGTTATATTTCAATTTCACAGAGAAACGTACAGTATTGTGTGTCCGTCCGTGAGTAACGTCATCATTGTTACTTATATGATGCATATTAGGGTGGCTGCGATAGACGGTGTTGATGGTTTTACCGGTGTGAAGGCGCAATACCGGTTATGTCACTTGCCCACTTGCCAAGACGATGGCAGAAGAGTTTCAAAACAACATGCAAAAGCGCCAGTTTTAAAAACATTTTGGATTTTGAAAAGCCTGTTGACTTTTGCCATTTATCTAAGTAATTTTGACGTGTGGGACGGAGATTTCAAAATAAGGGCAAGGTCCTGTTGGGGTATGGGCATGTTTGTTTTGGTGCTTTCAAATATCAACATTGTTTGGCAAAAATATCTTAGTGCACCTTTAAGCTGCCCATTTGAAACAGACCCGTTTCTCTTAATGTTTCTCTTTTGCGTATGGGTTCTCCAGCAGGTAGCGATATTTTTTATTGTTGTCCAGCAGGTATTTGGGAGCAAACATATGCTCTTTGGGGTCTGAAGGTGGATAGTCTGGTATAGACCCATCAAACCAACCCCCTGTCTGTATTAACTCTTTAATATAACTTATCTTCCGTTTCTCGCTGTAATCACCCCAACGTGGGAAGTCTCCATTTTGGGCTGATATGAGTTTGTAATAAATTCCTTCTGGTTTAAAACACCAAGAACAGTGCCATCCAGCGTAGTGAATGGGGCTTCCGATGGCCCATGGCCGCTAATTTGAAAGTGAAAGTAAAATGTGTACGGTGCAAGCTATTTAAAAGCGAAGGAAAGTGAGGAAAAGAGGGTAAACTCAAACGAACTAAAAACAAACAACTGCTTGACGGCGAATTGCTGCTAATTTGAAAATGAAAGTAAAATGCGCACACCGCTTTTACAAGGTATTTAAAACGGAAGGAAAGCGAGGAAAAGAGGGAAAACTAACCCCAATTTGCTGTTAATTTGTTGCAAAAAAAAAAAAAAAACCTCTAATGTGCCAAGCTATCAGAACCAAACCAAACTTAAAACCGTGGTTAAAAACCGAGGTACGTATTGAACCATGGACTAACTGTATTTTTGCATCCCTAGTGTATAATATTTATTTGGAGGAATAAAACATTACACACTGCATGCAGTTCACATACTTATACTTTTGCTGGTAAAGGTAATTCTTCATTGAGTAAAGTCTCTTTTTATATATATATATTTAGTACACCTTTAATGATTACATGAAGGCACACCATGTCACACATACTTAGTAGCTAGTGTTGATGTAATGTTCAGTGAGAAACAAGAGTGCTTGCTCAAGGAAGGATCAGTGTGTGATCTGAATCAATATCATGTGTCCACAGAGGTGAGGTCGGAGATCTTTTCCTCAGAATCCAAAACTCAACGTTCAGACCGAGCAATGGATCTGGGCTTGGCCGAAGACCACTTCTCTCAACCTGTGGTAAGCACTTAATCTGCAGTTGTTCTGCTATGATAATGAGCAATAATGAGTACTCGGAATGTCTTGTGATCTGAGAGTGCCTCACATGGCATATTCAGCCCACAACCTTCTGGTTAGATGCTCGCCACTTATCACAGTGTGTCAATGTGTACTTCAGAAGGGTATTTCTCAAAGATCAAAATAAATATCAAACATTTGTTTAGTAATTTCTGTGCAGCTCAGTCCAAAGACCATCTGAGCCGATTTTGGACAAAATATGACAATTTACCTTTGCACCAGTTCAGCAGGAGTTAGTAGATTATTGTACTTGTGTTAAGTTGCCTCTGTGGGCAAATTTTCCTGTGTTGCATGGCCTGCAGGAGAGAATCCATGTGGTGCTGATTGGTTGACAGTCTGTGAATGGTAGCCTCTTGCAAAACCACTCTAGTGGTGAATGGATTGCAGAAGCTGCCCAGATCTGCCTGGAGACTTGTGTGCTGGTTGCTGGGTTACACAGTGATGCACGGCAAAGTTTTTCATAGAGTTTGCTTGAAGCAAAGACTTTGAACAGTCTTCACAGTGCTGATGCTATGAGAACTTCAAATCAAGTCAAATCATGGCATGCACCGAAAGCCAAGATCTGGTCCATGCCTCAGCACACTGCCAATGAATTGGTGTGATTCTGCTTGGGCTTCAGATAATTGGTACCACTCACTTGGCTTCTTGCTCTTTGGTGAAACCAAGAAGGAGCTTTGGAGGGGGCCCTGTTCACTCATGCTCCTACAATACAAAGTGATCCTGTGTCTTCATAAGACTTAACCTTGTTAACCTGCATTTTTGGACTTACAGCTGAAAATGACCTACCTAACTTAAAATGGTAACAGTTCCTGACAACAGTATGCTACACACACCATTTTGGTGTCTTTGGAAAGAAGACCCTTTGGGCTTTACTATCCATCATA
>NW_015537966.1:125630-138489 GCF_001515605.1 Sinocyclocheilus anshuiensis
ATAAAAATACATGAAATCAGTCCTGGAGCAATCCAGAAAAGTAATGGGTTGAAAGTCACATGTCTCATGAGTTTATATTTCAAATCTGAAGAGATTTCAAGTCATACAGATGGTAATCATACAGATGGCCAGCCATATAATCAATAATCACACTCTAATGGCCGTTCATATAGACCGCATTCACACAAACAGACACACATATATGAAAAATGTTGAAGAAGGAAAAAAAAGACAATTATTTGTGCAAAAAGCCGATCGCTAAGTTACGCCCCCAAAAGATGACAGGTGCGTCACAGCTTGCGTCATGAGCCGTCACGAGAGAGCGCCAGAATTCAAATAAACAATATTCCGTGTATCTTTGACTTTTTTTTTAGTGGATGGTCTCATTCTGTTTGTGACACTGTATGCTACAAAACCATGTTTCTTTTTACTACCAAGATGCAGTAAGTTATTCCATAACGGATACAACAATAACTGTCCCCGAAGAAATCGGACGTAAACAAAGGAATTACCATCCATATTACAACGTTATTGCTTCGTTGGACTAAAAGTGCTCTATGGGATGTTGTTCAGTGGACCCTTACCTTTCTAACTAAACCGGGATTTACAGCTGTGGAAATGTTGAAGAAGGAAAAAAAAGACAATTATTTGTGCAAAAAGCCGATCGCTAAGTTACGCCCCCAAAAGATGACAGGTGCGTCACAGCTTGCGTCATGAGCCGTCACGAGAGAGCGCCAGAATTCAAATAAACAATATTCCGTGTATCTTTGACTTTTTTTTTAGTGGATGGTCTCATTCTGTTTGTGACACTGTATGCTACAAAACCATGTTTCTTTTTACTACCAAGATGCAGTAAGTTATTCCATAACGGATACAACAATAACTGTCCCCGAAGAAATCGGACGTAAACAAAGGAATTACCATCCATATTACAACGTTATTGCTTCGTTGGACTAAAAGTGCTCTATGGGATGTTATACAGTGGACCCTTACCTTTCTAACTAAACTGGGATTTACAGCTGTGGATGCGTTTATGACTCGTGATTACTATGAATCTGGTACGTACTGCGTTTTGATTATGCATGTTTTGATGTGTACTGCTTACACAAATTTAGCAAATATATTCCTTATAAGCTTTCCATTGAAAAACAGCGATCTATCGTCGATGTTTGAGGCTTAGACCTTTAGAATGATATATAGTTTGTCAAGATTAAGTATGTCCCTTTTCATTTAATCTATTCGTAAACATTGACACGTGCAAACAAAGAGCGTTCAGTGTGCCAGCGTTCAGTGTGCCGGCGTCCAGGTGCAGGTTAACAGGATAAAATATAACAGTGCATGACAACGATTAGGACTGCTTGATGGCCCAGGGCCAGCATGAAGGACTTTTGGGCCAGTTGGTAGAATTATATGGGTCCCGTAGCTCGAGGCAGCTCAGAGACTTAGGTCATGGGGGTTGGCAGATGGATGTGGAGGAGGGGTTTGAGACAGACATGGCCTTTTCGTCGCCCTCACCCACTAGATTCAGCACCCTCTCTCAGGGTTCGGAAGCCTACTCTGCATTTCTTCCCCCCAAGAGTGAGGGCACAAAGCTTCACCTGTCTTCCTCTGAGGAGGTTGATGTGGCTGGCCATGACCAGAATGAGACTGGAGACTCTTCACCCCAGTCCATCCAGTATGAGGAGCTGTTGGAGGTGGTGACAAGGGCTGTAGCAAAATTAAAGTAATTTTCCAAACCTGTACGTAAAGTAATTAATTTATCTCAATGAGAAGCAGGAAGAATGTCCAAGAATTAAACTGGATGAGCGCTTGCTGCACTCTAAATCACCTCCTCCACACCGGAGCCTTCTTTTCTTCCCTGATCTCCATGCCGAGGTTGCGAGATCATGGCAAAGGCCATATTCAGCTTGCTTATTCAGCCCCAATGTCACTAATTATTCCAGCATTCCGGGGCTGAAGCAGCATGGTTATGGGGTGATGCCTAGGGTTGAACAGACACTTTCCTGAGTCAGCATCGTCCCTCCGGTGCTACCCACCAAGCCGCTCAGAACAGCTTTGGCTTTGGTAGGTAAAGCTTTCATGGCAGCGAGTCAGGCTGGCGCATGCCTGTACACCATAGCAGTGTTGCAGGCATACCAGGCCAACCTGCTTACCTGAAGAAGACCTGGACGAAGGTAAACAAGTCAGCTCCGATTACATCAGGGAGCTGGGGAGGGCCGCAGATTTGTCAATTCAAAAGGGTCACATTTACTGTGGTACACCCTGAGCAGGCTCTGGTGATGGAATAAGTTTTTACCCTCTTGAGAAAGGAGGGTATAGAGCACGTCCCTCCGCTCGAGAGGAAGTCCAGGTTTTACAGCTGATATTTCATTGTTCCCAAGAAGGATGCGTCCCATCGTAGATCTGCGCCAACGCAACTGCTCAGTCAAAGACGTTCAGATTCAAGATGCTGACGTTGAAACTCAAATGCAAATCAGGTCTGAGGACTGGTTCATCATCATAGATTTGAACTGTTGGGTCTGATGGCAGCAGCGTCAAAGATGATAACTTTTGGCCTGCTGTACATGAGACCCCTGCAGTGGTGGCTCAGGACTAAGGGGTTTTCTTTGAGCGGCAACACATTTCACATGATCAATGTCACGCGGTGCTGCCTTTGTGTCTTAGCCATGTGAAAGAAGCCTTCATTCCTGTCTCAGGGACCTGTGTTGGGTGCTTCGTGTCGTTGTGTAACATGCACGATAGACACATCCCTCACGGGTTGAGGAGTGATCATGAGTGGTAGCTCAGGCCAAGGTCTGTGGGAAGGCCATCATCTCTCCTGGCACGTAAATTGCCTGGAGATGCAGGCAGTGTTTTACTCTGAGCAGACATCCTGTCAAGGCAGGGGCTGAGGCTCGTGGAATGGAGGCTCCACCCTGAGGTTGTGGGGCAGATTTGGAGTATTTTTGGCTGGGCTCAATTCAACCTGTTTGTGTCTCTGGAGACCACTCACTGTCCTCTGTGGTTCTTCCTTACGCATTCAGCTACTTTGGGACTGGGTACCATGGTACAGATGTGGCCGAGGCTGCATCTCTATGCCTTTCCCCCAATTGCTCTACTCCCAGGAGTTCTGGAGAGAATCGGCCGGGATGGGGTTCAGCCTTGTACTAGTAGCCCTGTTCTGGCCGCCCCGAGTTTGGTTCTTGGACCTCGTGTCCCTTCTCGACGGGTCTCCATGGGAGATTCCGATCAGGAGAGACCTTCTGACTCAGGTGGGTGGCACAATTGTTCATCCTCAACCGGAGTTATGGAAACTGTGGGTGTGGCCACTGAGGGGTCACAAAGAGGTTTAACAAGAGTTTTTCCGATGCAGCATCTCATTTCCTTCAGGGAACCATGGTTACATTTGTAACCTTTGCTCTGGTGTAGCAATTGGAATCAATATGTCCAATAAAAAAATGTCCAATATCACTGGTATGTAAGATTTTTGTTGTCATAACTTTATTTATTAGAAAAGGTATCGTGTCAAAAACAGCCAATCTGAGCGAGATTGATAATAGAAAAAAAAAATTTAGCCCTGCATTTATATTATTCTCTATGTCCTTTTTGGAACTTGAAACCTGACTTTCTCTGTCTAGACAGAGTTAAACAGGTGAAACATTCATCAAATTATCTTTTATGTGTTCCACAGAAGAAAGTCATACAGGTTTGGAACAGCTTTAGGTGACAGAATTGAGATTTTTAGGTGAACTATCCCTTCATGCATTGAAACCTCTCATGAAAGTAAGTGATTTAGCATGAGTTGCTTATCCTGTTATTTGAAGCACTGAAGTGTGTGGATGTTTGCACAGGGTTCGTTTGTGGCATCTGATGTAGACCAGCTAAAACAGGCCATAGCAGAGTGCAAGAGACTGATCCTGGAACTGCCAGAACATTCAGAGAAACAGAAGGACACAGTCATCAAACTGATCCACCTTCGGCTCAAACTACAGGAATTAAAGGTTTGCACTACCAGTCAAAATTTGCAGACAATTATTGGTTTTAATAATTAACAATGAACAAAGTGAAAATAGTACGGTGGCTGAGAAAACACACACACACACACACACATGCAAATAGTAAAAACTCCAGCAAATTAAGAAAACGTCTTCATTCGTTTGACAACACATGTGCTGCAAATACTCACAACATGACCAAATACAGAAACGCGCTGCAAATACTCACAACACAACCAAATACAGAAATGTGCTGCAAATACTCACAACACAAACAAACATGGAAACGTGCTGCAAATGCTCACAACACAACTAAATAACAGAAACGCATCCGTTTGACAACACATGTGCTGCAAATACTCACAACATGACCAAATACAGAAATGTGCTGCAAATTCTCGCAACACAAACAAATACAGAAATGCGCTGCAAATACTCACAACACAACCAAATACAGAAATGTGCTGCAAATACTCACAACACAAACAAACATGGAAACGTGCTGCAAATACTCACAACACAACCAAATAACAGAAACGCTCTTCAAATACACACAGACCACATGAGAAATGTTTAAGGGAAGCGCAACAAGTGACAAACCTTTCTGGGACATGCTTATCAATGTCTACTCTGAAAGGCAAGATTTTTGTTTAACACCCTGATCATATGATTCCTTAGCTTTTTTGGATATTATTAGCCTAAATAAGCTGACGAAATACACAATTAATGTATCTGAGAAATGTTTCGTAAGCTGGCTAACTTTCTTTTACAACTTCCCTTACGAAAATTAACCATGGTTTTACTATTAAAATAATAATAATAAAATAGACATGGCTACTACTATAGTTAAAAAATGGTAACCACAAATTAACCATGGTTTTGCTACACTAACCATAGTTTAACCATGGTATTTGTATAACTGTGGTTATACAAATGGTAATCAATACAGCAAAAAAGGTTACTACAATTTTACTCAAATAAAACCATGGTTAATTTTCGTAAGGGTCGTTGAGGTCCACTTTAAACATTTCCCTTACAAAAATTAAACATTTTTAATAATAAAATTGTTTTATTATAGTAAGAGTGTAGTAACCACTTTTTTTGGCATATTGACTACCATTTTATAACCACAGTTTTACTAAAAATATCATGGTTAAACTATGGTTAGTGTAGCAAAACCATGATTAATTTGTGGTTACCACGGTTTAACTATAAATAACCATGTTTTTTGGTTTTATTTGTAGTAAATCCATGGTTCATTTTCGTAAGGGTTCTGTTGTGGTCTGTGCTTCTTGCAATGTGTTTCTGTATTTGGTAGCGTTGTGCATATTTGCAGCACGTTTCTGTATTTGATTGTGTTGTTGTGAGTATTTGCAGCACGTTTCTGTATTTGGTTGTGTTGTGAGTATTTGCAGTACATGTGTTGTCAAACTGATGATGATGTTTTCCTAATTTGCTGGTGCTTTTTCATTTGCATGTTTTCTCTTAAGTTGCAGCGCAACTGTATGCGCATGATGGCGGCGTGCACGGACGCAGCGGCTTTTGGCTCCCTCACACGGTGTTTGTTTTTGTTTCTGTTGTTTGGTATGAGCACGATATCCTGCAAAACTCTGTGTTACAGTCGGCAGGATTTATTGGACATTGGATTTAAGCATAAGATAGCCATCACTGCCAGCTTTCACCACACTAATAACATACCAGAGGAACTGGCCAAACCACCGGGATCTCCGTGGTCCGTGGTCTCCGCGGCAATGTGAGAGGAAGCAGAAGCAGGGAAGTCGGGCGGCCCTACGAACAAAGCTCAGGAAACATCCATTCAAGCTACCACTGCCGAGCCTATTTCTTGCCAACGTTAGATCGATTGTGCATAAAATGGATGAGTTGGAACTTTACATCTGTGAAAACCGTTATGTACACCATTGTTGTGTAATAATCATAACTGAAACCTGGCTGCACCAGTTGATCCCGGATGCCGCCGTACAGCTAGCAGCTAGTCGAATGATGCATCGCTGTGACAGAAACAAGAGCTCCGGTAAGAGCAGGGCGGCGGACTTTGTTTATATATTCATAATGAATGGACTAATAACAGTGAAATCATAGATACTCATTGCTCACCTGACTTGAAATATATGTCAGTGAAATGCTGAACATTTTTTCTACCAAGAGAGCTAACTGTAGTGATTATAACGGCTGTTTATATACCACACGATGCCAATGCAAACAATGCTCTTGCCCTTCTGTTAAATGTCATGGACAAACAACAGAGCATGCACCCTGATGGTGTTCACGTCATAGCTGCGGATTTCAACAAAGTAAACATTAAGTCTGTACTTCCCAAATTACATCAGCATGTTAAGTGCCCAACCAGGGGTGAAAATACACTTGACCAGGTGTACACCAATATTAAACATTCGTACAGAGCTGTTCCTCTTTCTCATCTAGGCCAGTCAGACCACCTTTCTCTGCTTCTTATTCCAGCTTATACTCCTCTTAAGAGAAGGATCAGACCACACAAGGTGATCATTAGAACTTGGCCTTAGAACAGGACTGTTTTGCTAACACCGACCGGGACTTATTTCAACAACAGGACTTGGCTGCATATACAGAGGCAGTTCTATCCTACATTAAGTTCTGTATTGAGAATGTCACTGTGGATAAAAGCATACGAATCTTTCCAAACCATAAGCCCTGGATGAACAGTCAGGTCCGCACACTTCTCAGAGACAGAGATGCTGCCTTTAGAACAGGTGACAAAGCTCTATACAGTGCTGCGAGAGCTAAGCTGCGGAGAGGGATCAAAGAGGCTAAGGAGGTCTACAAGAAGAAGATAGAAGATCATCTCTCAGGAAATGACTCAAGGTGGATGTGGCAGGGTATACAGAACATCACAAATTTCAGGGGCTGTGCTACTACTGCAAGGACTAATCACTCTGCCCAACTGGCAGAGGAGCTGAACTGCTTCTTTGCACATTTTGAGGCAACCCAGCAAAATACAGTCTCATCACTTCGGCCTATACCAGCAGGTAACACCCACATACTCACTTTACAGGAGCATGAGGTGAGAAGGGTGCTTAGATCAGTGAACCTGAAAAAAGCAATCGGCCCTGACGGGGTACCTAGGAAGGTACTCAGAGCATGTGCTGACCAACTGGCACAGGTTTGCACCAATATCTTCAATCAGTCCTTGACACAAGCCATCATACCACGCTGCCTGAAGTCAGCTACCATCATACCAATCCACAAAACATCCTTGCCAAGCAGTCTTAATGACTGCCCAGTGGCTCTTACACCAGTAATCATGAAGTGCTTCGAGAGGCTGGTTTTGCATCATATTAAAGCTAGTCTTCCTTCCACCTCTGACGAGCATCAATTTGCCTATAGAGCGAATATATCTACTGAAGATGCTATAGCTCTAGCTCTACATACTGGACTGAGTCATCTGGAAAAACAGGGAAACTATTTCAGGGAGCTGTTCATTGATTATAGTTCAGCATTTAATACCATTATCCCGGACATCCTATTAAGTAAACTGGCCAACATAGGACTTCCCACTCTCACCTGCTACTGGATTAAGGACTTCCTGACAAACCGTTCTCAGGGTGTGAAGATGGGTCCTTATGTCTCCTCCACCCGCTCACTCAGCACCGGCTCTCCACAGGGTTATGTGTTGAGCAGTCTACTGTACTCTCTCTACACCTATGATTGCAGCCCAGTTCATCGCAGTAATACCATCATCAAATTTGCGGATGATACAACGGTGATTGGACTTATCACTGGGGGGATGAGACGGATTACAGAGATGAGGTCCAGCAATTAACATCATGGAGTTCAGTTAACAACCTGACTTTAAACACCTGTAAGACGAAGGAGCTCATTGTAGACTTCAGGAAACATACGACGGATCCGCTCCCCCTATATATCAACAGAGATTGTGTTGAGAAGGTCCAAAACTTCACATTTCTGGGCACCCTCATCTCTGCTAAGCTATCCTGGATGGCACATATTACAGCGGTTATCAAGAAGGCACGGCAGTGTCTACATTTCTTAAGGATCCTTAGGAAAAACAATCTGAATGGAAAGTTGCTGGTAAACTTTTATCGCTGTTCTATTGAGAGTGTGCTGATGTATTGCATTACAGTATGGTATGCTAGCTGCTCTGAGGCAGAAAAGAGAGGGCTTCAAAAGATCATTAAAACTGCAGAGAGGATCACTGGCAGACCCCTTCCATCACTGAAGTAGGTATATAATTCTCGAGCCCTCAATAAGGCCAAAAATATACTAAAGGACTCAACACACCCTGGGTTTCACTTGTTTCAGCTGTTGCAATTCGGGCAGGCGTTACCGGTGCATTAAAACAAGGACTAGAAGATTTAAGGACAGTTTCTTTCCTAGGGCCATAAACATTATGAACTTCAATATGCGTTGACCTCATATATATTTTTCAATTTAAATGTCAGTCTTATGCCGAGTTCACACTACACGATTTTCAAACTCGTCAGATTGCCGTTGTTTTCACACTGCGTGACTATCTGGGGTAGCATTCAGTTGCTGCTGTGTTCACACTGCACGATGGATTGGCGACAGGGGGTTTCACATTGCATGACTTCACAATAGGAAGAATCGCCGACAGCTCTGTGTGGTGCAGGGTTGCCAGGTTTTCGCTACAAATCCCACCCAATTGCTACTCAAAACTAGCCTGAAAATAGCCCAACTGCTTTCAAGGGGGTCCCCCAGTAAAAGTCGCGTGTGGGGGGTAAAATACACATTTTTTTGGCGGGGTTCTCCTGGTACAAATCACGTTATTGGGGTCGCTTCAACCTGCTGACATAAAAAACAACCGACGGCAATCGTGGATTTGGCAACACTGGTCCGCAAACTACGTTTCATATAACTCCTCCCCGAACTTCCCGCTGCCCTGTATCTTGGTCTCTCATTGGCTGTAGGTCATCGCCGATGTGTTTTTCAGTCAGAACTCATTTCACACAGCGTGATTGTGAATATTTCACGGGCGTCGGAGACGTGTCGGCGATTCCCTCAGATCGCGTCTTTGATAATTCACACTGCGTGATTGTCACTCGCATGAACGAGCACCGATTTGCCTCATAATGTCGGGCATTTGTCGGCGATTTCGCAAAACCTGTCGGCGAGTGAAAAATCGGGCTAAAATCGTGCCGTGTGAACTCGGCATTAGTGTAATAGAATTTTTTTTTCCCACTTCGAATACAAGACTTGGTGCAATACACTATTATTGTGCAATATAACTTTGTTTTTGTAGTCAATTCAACTTATTAATGTTTTGCTGTACGTGTATTATGTGATATATGTTAAAGGGAAGCTACTCTAATTTCATTGTACATGGTATAATGACAATAAAAGCATTCAATTGAGCTCTCTCTGGGTCACCGTAAAATAGGCTTTAAACAAAAATACAATATTTTTATTAACACATTTTTTAATTTCAGTCAAAGCTAAAGTTGAGCTAAATCTTTCATTGTCTTTCCCCATTAAATGCATATGTTAATTAAAATGTGATGTACACATTTACTTTTTTTTTTGTTTACTAGATTTATAATGTAAGCATCATAAAAAGTATGCAAATGCATTAATATGGTGCTATGCAAATGTTAAAAAGTCATGGCCTAATGGTTAGAGAGTCGGACTCGTAACCCAAAGGTTGCAAGTTCGAGTCTCTGGTCCGGCAGGAATTGTAGGTGGGGGAGTGAATGTACAGCGCTCTCTTCCACCTTCAATACCACGACTGAGGTGCCCTAGAGCAAGGCACCGAACCCCCAACTGCTCCCAGGGGGCCGCAGCATAAATGGCTGCCCACTGCTCATGTGTTCATGGTGTGTGTGTGTGTGTGTGTTCACTGCTGTGTGTGTGCACTTAGGATGGGATAAATGCAGAGCACTAATTCCTAGTATGGGTAACCATACTTGGCCACATGTCACGTCACTTTCACTTTCACTCAAATGTTACTCTGAAACACTCTGCTGTTGTATAGAATATATATCAGGGTAACTACTCTGTTTCTGTATCCACTAAGGGTTCCTGATTTAGATCAAAACATTTTTTTGGTTGATGAGAAACATAAATTCAGTTTTGGCTAGTGGTAAATTGTGGAATTTTGTGTTTTACTGTTGTGTTGGATATAAACAGGACCCAGAGGAAGATGAGCCGAACCTGCAGGTTCTATTAGAGCATCGATTCGCAAAGGAGAAAAGCAAGAGTGTCAAACAGATGTGTGACAAGTGTAGCACTATCATATGGGGCCTCATTCAGACCTGGTACACCTGCACAGGTCAGACCATCTCAACTGAACCCAATGCAACATTATATTAAAAACACATTTGATTCAGTCATTAAGTACTTTCGTTCCAAACCATTACCCAAAGAAAAATGATTATGCAGCTCATTTCAATAAAACACTACTTTCATAAAACTTAAAGTTCCCAGTGGCTGTGAAGCACCTAAAAGAACAAAAATACTAATAAATCATGATAAAACTATAAATTCCATAAATATCCAATGTAGTCCGTATGACAAGTTCACTATATTCCAAGCTTTCCAATATTATTTGTATTAAAAAACTAATAATATAAATGATTAAAGTCGGCATGAAATCAAATTCTTATAATTTAATGGTGTTTATTATATTTCAATATACGATTTCAAAAACGTTAACCTCCCCTCCCCAGTCCTCAAAACGACTCATCTTCTCTTCCGGTCACAAGCTATGGCACAAGGACGGAGCTAGTGACATCAAGTCAAGTCAAGTCACCTTTATTTATATAGCGCTTTTAACAATACAGATTGTGTCAAAGCAACTGTACAGCATTAATTAGGAAAATATTGTGTCAATAATGCAAAATTACAATAGTAAACACTCAATTTTCAGTTAAAGGCAGTTCATCATTTAATTCAGTGATGTCATTATCCAGCTAAGTTCAGTTTAAATAGTGTCTCTGCAATCAAGTCGACGATATCACTGGAAATTAAGTGTCCCCAACTAAGCAAGCCAGAGGCGACAGCGGCAAGGAACCAAAACTCCATCGTTGACAGAATGGAGAAAAAACCTTGGGAGAAACCAGGCTCAGTCGGGGGGCCAGTTCTCCTCTGACCAGACGAAATATTTATACTAGAAAACAAGACAAAATACTAAGGAAGAAAATCATTTTTTGCAGTGTATATGTGCTTTATTTACATGCATCTCAGAGCGGCTCTGTTCACAGTAAACACTGCTCCGCACAAACTCTTATCATTTACATGTGTGGAGCGTCTCAAACTCCATCTCTGCATGTTGTTGTGTGTTTGTGTTTATTATAACGTTCATCTGGCAACGCAACGTGTGCCATTTCATCAGATCTGTAAGGTAAATAATTTATAAACCTACGCAAACACTGGAGAATACGTCAATATCTTTCTCAATATGCTAACTGTTCATCGCGATTTCAAAATAAACGTTTAAAACCCTCGCTTTGAGTTTACACGTTTTGATGTCCACATATTCTAGAAATGACAGTGGCTGTAGCATTTCTATCATAAAGAAGTGGTCAAATATGAAAGATTATATGGACATTTGATTGTTTAGTCAATATTAAACAAGGATTAGATCGCGCTGTAACGTGTAAAAACTATTTACAATTTACACAGGCCGTTGGCACCCTCTGCAGGCATTTGATTTAATACATAACGTACATAAGCTGTGATTATAGGCTATTATTGCATTATATATTTTAACCGTTTTGTTCAATAAAACCATGATTACTTGCTTTTTACATTTTATTTGAACCAATTATTATTGCCTCATTGCTATTATATAGGTATTTTAAGTCATTTTAAAGGCTATTGTTCACTTACATCTATTTTTATTACCACAAAAACAAAACAAAAAAATTAATTATAGGGCCCTATGAAATCCGTTTTATTCCCAAATTAATATTTTTTCCATTTTAATTTTTCTATACTCTGTTTTAATGGTTAAATTAAATTTTATTAATCAAAAAGCCTGTCTAATTAATTGAGCTTTACAGTTTTATCTTTACCAAATTCTGTTTTCCATTATTTTCTGGATTCCACTTTAATGGTTCCATTAAATTTTAATAATCAAAAGCTCCTTTAAAAAGTGGTTTTAAATTATAATTTTAATAATCAAAAGCATCTCTCATGAACGCATTAATTAACATTTCTGCATTTGACATTGAGAGCATCAGTCGTAATTTAGATATATTTTTGAGAAGGAAAAATGCGTTTTACAAATTCTAGGAACGTGGCTTTCAAAGGAAAGATTGCTATCAAATAGCACAACTAGGTTCCTAACTGATGACGAAGAATTGACAGAGCAGCCATCAATTTATATCGACTATGCATTCCATTAGTTTTTCCAATTGGTATGTTTTGCCAGGCCGTCATCATCATAACAGTGAAAGCTAACACCATGTTTCCTGATGATATCTCCCAAGGGTAACATATAAAGCATGAAAAGTAACGCCCCTAGTACTGAGCCTTGAGGTATTCCATACTGCACTTGTGGTCGATATGATACCTCTTCATTCACTGCTACGAATTGATGGTGGTCAGATAAGTACGATTTGAACCATGCTAATGCACTTCAACTAATGCCAACAAAGTTTTCTAGTCTATTCAAAAGAATGTTGTGGTCTATAGTGTCGAATGCAGCGCTAACACTTTAAGTACTTCTTCATATACCACAGCAAAAACTATAGTCTGTGAAAGTTCAAACATGATTAAAGGCAAGTGTAGTCAGTAAAACAGAAATACACAATTTACAAGCATAGATAATATAAACAGTAGTATTCAGGCACAGAAATTTAATAATTAAGTGTAAAATAACACTGCATAGTGTTCACTGTGTGAATTCAATT
>NW_015537966.1:138528-139091 GCF_001515605.1 Sinocyclocheilus anshuiensis
TGTTTCCTGATGATATCTCCCAAGGGTAACATATAAAGCATGAAAAGTAACGCCCCTAGTACTGAGCCTTGAGGTATTCCATACTGCACTTGTGGTCGATATGATACCTCTTCATTCACTGCTACGAATTGATGGTGGTCAGATAAGTACGATTTGAACCATGCTAATGCACTTCCATTAATGCCAACAAAGTGTTCTAGTCTATTCAAAAGAGTGTTGTGGTCAATAGTGTAGAACGCAGCACTAAGATCCAATAGCACTATTAGAGAGATACAACCGCGATCAGATGATAAGAGCAGGTCATTTGTAACTCTAATGAGAGCAGTCTCAGTACTATGATATGGTCTAAATTCTGACTGTAAATCCTCACAGATACCATTTTTCTCTAAGATGGAATATAATTGTGAGGATACTACCTTTTCTAGTATCTTGGACAGAAAAGGTAGATTCGAGATCGGTCTGCAATTAACTAGTTCTTTGGGGTCAAAAGTTGTTGTTTTTTTGATGAGAGGCTTAATAACAGCCAGTTTGAAGGTTTTGGGGACATATCCTAATGACAATGA
>NW_015537966.1:139130-139684 GCF_001515605.1 Sinocyclocheilus anshuiensis
TTGCACTTAACTCTTTTTAACGTCAAGCAATTCTCTGCTATATGCGTCGAACTAAAACTTTGACCTTTTACAACATTTTGATTTAAGTAGCCTATTAGTAAAATGATTCAGATATCGCACGCCCTTGCGATATGCATATTGCGATATTTGCATTTGCGATATTTCGATAATTTCGATATATCGTGCAGCCCTAATACATACTATGTAAACAAAAACTTATGTTGGATGAGATTAATCACGATTAATCGTTTGACAGCACATATTTATATATATAATGTTGATGATGATTTTATTGTTGTATGCAGTATATATTTATAATTGAATCGTTTTTTTCTGTAAAAAAAAAATTTTTGTGGAAAATTATGCATGTACATTTCTACGAACATATTTCTTAGGACAGGATTTCATTGGATTTCATTTGGTTTAATAAAATATTGTTTAAAGGGGTCATATGATTAACATTATTTTTTATTTTGTTCTTTGGAGTGTTACAAGCTCTTGGTGCATAAAGAAGATCTGTAAAGTTGCAAAGACTAAAGTCTCAAATCCAAAGA
>NW_015537966.1:140698-141079 GCF_001515605.1 Sinocyclocheilus anshuiensis
ATTCTTCCTCTCCTATAGTAGAGAATGAGTGGAATTGTTCCTCAGGGGATCTATAGCACACTATCTGATGCGATATTGTAGCTGACGGCTGCATGGTTACAATTTTATCTCTAAAAGTACTGATCTTGGAAATAAAGTAGTTCATAAAGTCATTACTGCTGTGCTGTTGGGAAATGTCAACACCTGTTGATGCTTTATTTTTCATTAATTCAGCCACTGTATTGAATAGATTCCTGGGGTTATGTTTGTTTTCTTCTAAAAAAGACTAAAAGTAATCAGATCTAGCCGTTTTTAATGCTTTTTTTGTAGGATAGGGTACTTTCCCACCAAGCAATATGAAATACCTCTAGTTTTGTTTTCCTCCAGCTGCGCTCCATTTTC
>NW_015537966.1:141858-142122 GCF_001515605.1 Sinocyclocheilus anshuiensis
AAGGATTTCATAGAAATTTGGATTTCATTTGGTTTAATAAAATATTGTTTAAAGGGGTCATATGATTAACATTATTTTGTGTATTGTGTAAGAACATTTTGTGTATTTGGTGTAATGAAATATGTTTATGCGGTTTAAGGTAAAAAAAACACATTATTTTCCACATACTGTACATTATTGTTTCTCCTCTATGCCCGCCTTTCTAAAACGCGTCGATTTTTACAAAGCTCATCGGTCTGAAAAGCGAGGTGTGTTCTGATTGGC
>NW_015537966.1:142984-143682 GCF_001515605.1 Sinocyclocheilus anshuiensis
AAATACCTCTAGTTTTGTTTTCCTCCAGCTGCGCTCCATTTTCCGGGCTGCTCTCTTTAGGGTGCGAGTGTGCTCATTATACCACGGTGTCAGACTGTTTTCCTTAATCTTCCTTAAGTGTAAAGGAGCAACCGTATCTAAAATGCTAAAAAACAGAGAGTCCATAGTTTCTGTTACATCATTAAGTTGTTCTGAAATATTGGATATGCTAAGGAATTGAGATAAATCAGGAGGATTTCTTACAAAGCAGTCTTTTGTGGTAGAAGTGATGGTTCTACCATACATAAGGAGTAGAATTTACAGTTTTAGCTATATGAAGTTTGCACAAGACTAGATAATGATCTGAGATATCGCTTGGCTGCATAATTTCAACACCATCGACATCAATGTGACAGTATTAAATCTAGAGTATGATTTCGACAATGAGTAGGTCCTGACATGTGTTGTCTAAGCACAATAAAGTTCAGAATGTCTATGAATGCTGATTCCAATGCATATTTTTCATTATCAACATGGATATTAGAATCACCAACAATGAAAACTTTATCTGCAGCCAGCACCAACTCGGATATAAAATTAGCAAATTCTTTAAGAAGTCTGTATGGTGCCCTGGTGGCCTGTATACATTAGCCAGTACAAACATCACAGGGGATTTATCATTAACACTTGTTTCTCTGGATAATGTTATATGAAGCACC
>NW_015537966.1:144823-145493 GCF_001515605.1 Sinocyclocheilus anshuiensis
ATCGCTTGGCTGCATAATTTCAACACCATCGACATCAATGTGACAGTATTAAATCTAGAGTATGATTTCGACAATGAGTAGGTCCTGACACGTGTTGTCTAACCCCAATAGAGTTCAGAATGTCTATGAATGCTAATCTCAATGCATCTTTTTCATTATCAACATGGATATTAAAATCACCAACAATTAAAACTTTATCTGCAGCCAGTACTAACTCGGATATAAAATCAGCACATTCTTTAATAAAGTCTGTTTGGTGCCCTGGTGGCCTGTATACAGTAGCCAGTACAAACATCACAGGGGATTTATCATTAACACTTGTTTCTCTGGATAATGTTATATGAAGCACCATTACTTCAAACGAGTTATACTTGAAACCCGCCCTCTGAGAAATACTGAAAATTAGGGCTGTCGCGATTCGTTGATTTTATTCGACTATTCGATTTGTAAAAATCCTTGACTTCATTTTGCTCGCGTCGACTAACCGGCAAAATACCGGAAGAGGCGCATTTCACAGACGAGAATCCATAAAACACATTTTTTCACATTTCCCAGGGTTACATGATATATTAAACCCATTTAAAAATCATAATTAAGTATAATTGTGAATTCACAAACGCTACGATTTAATTAAATAATTATATGCGATGCAGTTCTAATACAGTATATG
>NW_015537966.1:146592-147099 GCF_001515605.1 Sinocyclocheilus anshuiensis
CACCTGGAGGGATGAAGACCATCTCTTTTCAACAGGTCAGGTCTGCCCCAAAAACTTGTCCAATTGTCTATGAAACCTATGTTATTCTGCGGGCACCACTTAGACATATTTGAGGGGTAAACGCTGGAATAAACAACGGGGAAAAGCTGAAGCTGATGCTTCACTTTATTGAAATCAATGCATTGACCAGTGCTGATGCAAGCCATGGGGGAGTACACTACCCTTAAAAATTTAAAGGATATTAGGATATTACCAAAACATAACTCTTAGGACATCACAAACTATTTTTTTATGAATATGACTTAACCTGATGGAGGACGCGCTCAGTCATTCAGGCAGTCTCTCTCACGCACGCGCACACGCGCTGTTAGGTATGTTTTGTGCAGTTGATCGTCCTCGTCCTTGTCGTCTTCCTCAATAAATAAATTCTTCATGCTAGCATGTCGGCGGTGAATCCAGTGGAGAGAAATCCCCCACAACTAACTGCAAACTGGCATTCAGATCTGC
>NW_015537966.1:151018-156864 GCF_001515605.1 Sinocyclocheilus anshuiensis
ACAAACTATTTTTTTATGAATATGACTTAACCTGATGGAGGACGCGCTCAGTCATTCAGGCAGTCTCTGTCTCTCGCGCACACACGCTGTTAGGCATGTTTTGTGCCGTTGATCGTCATCGTCTTCCTCAATAAATAAAAAATTTCTTCATGCTAGGGTGTCGGCGGTGAATCCAGTGGAGAGAAATCCCCCCACAACTAACTGCAAACTGGCATTCAGATATCATTTATAAATCTACGCAAACTCAGGAGAATACATCGCGGTTTCAAAATAAAAGCTCAAACCCTCACTTGTTTACACGTTTTGATGTCCACATATTCTTTTAATTAGTGGCTATAGCATTTCCGTCCTAAAGAAATGGCCAAATATTAAAGATTAAGTGGACATTTGAATGAAATGATGTTTGGTCAATATTAAACAAGTATTAGATCGCACAGCAATGTGTAAAAATAATCATCAGGCCGTTGGCACCCTCTGCAGGCCTTTGTTGTAATGCGTAATGTACATTAGCTCTATTGTTCATAATACATTATGTATTTTAACATTTTTGTTCAGTAAAACCATATGATTTCTTGCTTTTGATACTTTATTTGAACTACTTATTATTGCCTCATTGCTATTATATAGGTATTTTAAGTCATTTTAAAGGCTATTGTTCACTTACATCTATTTTTATTACCACAAAAACAAAACAAAAAAATTAATTATAGGGCCCTATGAAATCCGTTTTATTCCCAAATTAATATTTTTTCCATTTTAATTTTTCTATACTCTGTTTTAATGGTTAAATTAAATTTTATTAATCAAAAAGCCTGTCTAATTAATTGAGTTTTACAGTTTTATCTCGCTGAGATAAACAACGGGGAAAAGCTGAAGCTGATGCTTCACTTTATAGAAATCAATGCATTGACCAGTGCTGATGCAAGCCATGGGGGAGTACACTACCCTTAAAAATTTAAAGGATATTAGGATATTACCAAAACATAACTCTTAGGACATCACAAACTATTTTTTTATGAATATGACTTAACCTGATGGAGGACGCGCTCAGTCATTCAGGCAGTCTCTGTCTCTCGCGCACACACGCTGTTAGGCATGTTTTGTGCCGTTGATCGTCATCGTCTTCCTCAATAAATAAAAAATTTCTTCATGCTAGGGTGTCGGCGGTGAATCCAGTGGAGAGAAATCCCCCCACAACTAACTGCAAACTGGCATTCAGATCTGCCTCCATTTTGTTAGCAACTCCCCAACTTCCAATGATCCAATCAATTCCCGAAGGACGAAATCAAGTCCCTCCCTCTCATTTCAGATGCCGTTTCACTCTGATAGACGTCACAATAGGGAAATAAAGACAATCACTACTTCCGTTTCATGTCGACTTTAAAATTCTTAAAATTTTAAGATTTTAAAAGTACTCATAGTCTTCCCCTTTTCTATCTTGATAACTTATTTATCATTATTTAAACATACTTCTTTCTCATAATTATTTAAACATTTACATTTTTGAGTTCCACAAAAAAAAAAAAAAAAAAATTGGATGGACTATTCTTTGACATTTCAAATATGTATTTCCATAGTGTGATTTGTGGTGCATTGTTCACAAAACCTTAGAAACATCTATAGTGAAGTAATTTACACTTCAGGCTTTTCAATTTGACACTTGGCTATAATGGTAATTAATATTAGTAATTAGTATTAGCTTAATTGCTTAAGCAAATTCAGATCTTTCTGTGATGGACTGGTTGTCTATCCAGGGTGTTTCCCTGCCTTAACCCTGGGACGCTGCAATTCTACATAGTACAAGTTGTTTGGAGAATGGATGTATTCAGATCTTACTGTGTCATGACACAACTTAAAGGGATAGTTCACCTTCAGTTGCTGGTCTCCATTGACTTCAAAGTCAATGGGGACCAACTGAAGGTGAACTATCCCTTTAATGTTTGGTTTTAAAACTAATATAAATTGCTTTCCATTTCTGGTTCCAGGTTGTTATTACCGTTGTCATAGCAAGTGCATGAATCTTATCAACAAACCATGTGTGAGGTCAAAGGTCAGCCATCAGTCTGAGTATGAACTCAGCATCTGTCCTGAAGTCGGTCTAGACAAACAGGACTACAGATGTGCTGAGTGTCGGACACCCATCTCTCTACGTAAGTCTCTTTCCAAACAGACATCACATCTTCTATTGCTTTTCCAACATTTATCTTTGTCTCTGATGATGACACAATTGTGAACAGATGTTTGTTTGTTTTTTAATTTGGTTTGTTTTTGTTAATAAATTCTTTGTGGTTATAGTCAAAAGTGCTAGATTCAGTGTTGTATGATTGCTCTATAATGGGAGAAATGGAGTTAACTTTGATATTTAGAATTCCCTTGCATAGGAAGTTGTAAAACGTTGTCTTGTGTTGTGTAGGGGGTGTTCCTAATGAGGCACGGCAGTGTGATTATACAGGTCAGTATTACTGCAGCAGCTGCCACTGGAATGACACAGCCATTATTCCGTCTAGAGTCATACACAACTGGGAGTTTGAGCCCCGTAAGGTACAATAACACTAAATCTGTGAATCTAAATGTTGTCTAATGTGGACATAAAGGCCCCGATATATTCACAGCAAAGTTCTTTTTCATTTTTCGTTTAAGGATGTAATGTTAGCAAACATCCCTATGGAAAGCCATTGGGTCAGAATTCGCCTGCTTTTCACCGCCGTATCAATATTAAAACGCCGTTTTCATAACGCCGCCAGGCGTTAAATAAGCGCCGTTAGGCGATAAGTTAACGGCAGACACCACCATGCGTTAAAATAACGCCACACGCCGACTGACGTTAAGTTAACGCCACACGCCACTTAAGATGCAGATTTATTTGCTCATCTACATGGACACACCTCTCATGGCTACAAGGACTCTACGGCAAGTCAGAGCATCCAGTTTGCAAGAGCGCGAAGAGAAGATGGCAAGTACAGCCCTTACAATTCTAGATATAGGGGAAAAAATGCCCCTGAATGAGCTTTTGTCTCATAAAGTTATCACACGAGTCATGAATGAGTGCAAATTTGGAAATTATTTTCTACAACAGTTAAATGAATAAGAAATTAATATTATTATTATCAGTTTAAAAAATAGTTGGGGATAGTTTCACAAAAATTTTTATTCTGTTTTTTTACATTTACATTTACTCACCCCAATGTTGTTTCAAACCTTATGCATTTATTGCTTTAAGATATTTTGAAGAATGCTGGTAACCAGGGTCGGCGCCAGAGCGCACAAAGGCTGCTTTGAAAAAAAATAATTGTTTCTGAAAGTAATTTTCAGATGCAACTGGAAAAAAAAAAACACAAACATGAAACTTGTAAATAAAATAATCTGAAGTATAGCCTATGTACATTTTAATAACATATAGCCTAGTTTGATAGGCCTATATGAATTGGGTGTTCGTCAATGATTGCATGCGGTCGGAGATTCCCATGTTTACAGCTCCGTAAAATAATACTGGAAGCTCTGTAGTTTTGCTGTATAGGCCTATAGATAAAAAATTTAAAATTACAAACACACAATAACATTTTAAGTTACTTCCATTTCTGAAAAAAATAATGTAGGCCTAGTAATTGATGTTATAAATAGGCTACACACGCCTGATTTTTGTTTTAATTATCCATCGTACATCAAAAAATAAAAAAATAAACATTTGCAATCAAGACTGAAAAAAGCCAAAAGTGAATGTAAACCAGATTTGGCCCAGACTCTGTTGCTATCTGGGAAGCCAAGCATAAGAATAGCCTACTAATGTAAATTTGTTAACCCACAGTAACAAATTTGAACAGATTAATCGCATATTTTCATTTGCTGCATGCTTTTAAAAACACAAAAAAAAATTTTTTTTTTATTTTTTTTAGGAAAATAAAAAAAAAGATACGTCTCATATAAGTTGCATTTTCAGAAATAATAACAGCAGGCCTAATAATGTTATAATGTACCAACATTCGTGAGGCGCTGGCGCAATCAAACAGCTGAAACATAAAATAGACTCCGTAATTTTTGGTCATACAGTAAAGGCATAATTCGAAAGTGCAATGTGTTAGCAGTTTGAAAATTCAAGAATAATAGCAAAGTTAATAAGAAATCTTTCTAAATGCAGTACCGTTCTTATTTCGCTCTGCATAACCTGAAAAAAAAAAATATATATTTTTGCTAAGAACGAACCGAAATTGCGTGTATTTCGTGTATTTAACACCCTGGGAGACCTTCCCAGGGCAGTACCCTGCCTCACCGACTAAAATCAGGGCACACACTATGGAGACGGCACCAGAGGTGAGGGGACACAGTGGCCGGGCCCCCTCAGGCCCCCACGTGGCGCCGACGCTGCTAACCAAACTGTTTAGTCTGTAAATATATGTAATTTCAGATGCAGCTTCTGAAAAAAAAAGTATAGCAGGTGTAATTCTAAATTAAATATTTATTTTTAACCCTTAAATGCATACCTCGGGTCTTTAACGACCCGGGACATCATTCTCTACCCTCTCCCACCTTCATTTTTTAAAGTCAAACATCAACTTTCTTAGCATTCCTCAATCTTTTCATTATAAATAATATAAGAAGAAAAAAATAGTAAAATATAAAAGAATGCCCGTTTTCTGATTAATTTTTTTTTTTAAAGTGTATAGGGTCGCTAGAGACCCGAGGTATGTAAATGTGTAAGTATTTTTTTCTGCACAACTATATTTACATATCTGATGACTCAATACGTGCAATGCATCTTTTATCACATAATGATAGTCAGTGCTCGAATTGAGGGGGGCTGGGCAGATCCGGGACCCCCCATATGAAGTAAAAAATTAAATAAAATAGACTTAGGGGGGTCCCCCCAAATATTTTCGATTAGTATCTACAACAAAGACAAATTTGAAAAAAAAAAAAAACTCACGCAGTTAGGATAGTAAATGAGATTAAAGGGATTGAGTCCGGGGAGTGAATTTCGAGGGAGGACGGCGTTTCATTTCCAACTGGTCTGCAGACTGCAGCCAATAAATGCTTATCGATGCGCCTCAGATCGTCAAAGCAGACTGCTTTTTTGTCATTCATTATAACAAACAAAGTGTAGAGAAGATGTAATAATAGATTCAGTGTGCAGTGTAGGGAGCCTCATTAATTAAAATGGAAGTTTGTGAGATCGCAATGAACTAAGAGGAGTGACAGCTTTTTAAAGGGAGTTTGCAAATGTGAAATTGAATTTACCTACAAGAGTTTTATACATTTTGGATTTTATACAAAAGTTAACCTAAGGACTTACATTTCAGGAACACTGTTGTCTGATTGTGCTCTATTTCTTAAACAAAAAGTTAAAACAAAATCACAGCTGATCCGCTGCGCATCTCTAAGCAAACACACAGCTGTTTCGTTTTTGAATGAATCTGCGTTTTTGAACAAATCTAGTGAGTCAATGATTTAATCACCCATTCATAAAGAGAGTCACTTGCTTCATTCCTAAATTAATCAGCCGTTTGAACGAATCGATTAAATAAATGATTCAGTGACAAGGCAGTGACATGCTGCCACTTACTGGCGGTTTCAATTTCATTTTAAAGTATGAATTGAGTCATTTAAATCGTTTAATATTTCTATATTCAAAACTTTATATTTTAAACATTAATCTCATAACATCGTTATTATGAAATGCATTAATGCCACCTCTGAGTCTTGTCAAAAAAGTCTGTAAATATTCCTTAATGCAACAGAAGAGTTATGTACCTAGCAAAGATCAATTGTTGATGGTGATTTCATTTGCCTGGCAACTTATTCTTCTTGATTGTATTTTATTATTTTAATAGAATTTATTGTTTAATTAAAAT
>NW_015537966.1:156977-161336 GCF_001515605.1 Sinocyclocheilus anshuiensis
ATGTTTGATAAAAGTTTATAAATCTAAATGTTTTGGCTCAAAATATGACATACATTTAATAAAGTGAAAAATGGGATTACAAAGGTTAAAAAAAAAATCTATATCAAGTCAAATATCGCCCTATAAGGTTAATTTCTGTCATTGATCAGACGGTGTTCCTAAAAATATATATATATATATATTTAAAAAATGTAAGCGTAGAGGCCTTAAGACTGTAATGCCCCCCCAAATGCCAAGCTAGGGTCCCCCAGTGAATTTTGTCCATTTCCACGACTGATTATAAATATATTTTGCAATATATTGCAAGACTTACCATAACATTTCTTATTTATTTAACTGTTGTATAAAATAATTTCCAAATGTGCACTCATTCATGACTCGTATGATAACTTTGAGACAAAAGCTCATTCAGGGGCATTTTTTCCCCTATATCTAGAATTGTAAGGGGAAGAGCCATCTTCGCGCTCTTGCAAACTGGATGCTCCGACTTGCCTTAGAGTCCTTGTAGCCATGAGAGGTGTGTCCATGTAGATGAGCAAATAAATCTGCATCTTAAGTGGTGTGTGGCGTTAACTTAACGTCGGTCGGCATGTGGCGTTATTTTAACGCGTGGTGGCGTCTGCCGTTAACTTATCGATTAACGGCGCTTATTTAACGCCTGGCGGCGTTATGAAAACGGCGTTTTAATATTGATACGGCGGTGAAAAGCGTGCGAATTCTGACCATCTGCATCTTAAGTGGCGTGAGGCGTTAACATAACGTCGGTCGGCGTGTGGCGTTATTTTAACGCGTGGTGGCGTCTGCCGTTAACTTATCGCCTAACGGTGCTTATTTAACGCCTCGCGGCGTTATGAAAACGGCGTTTTAATATTGATTTAATACGGCGGTGAAAAGCAGGAGAATTCTGAACCATTTGGCTTTCGATACATCCCAATGCTGCCCACGCTGCTGAGAGCAGTGTTTAGATAAATATGTAAATTGCTTTACAGTATTAAACATGAAAAAACACAGTCAGAGTTGATTTCAGTTAGAATTGCAACTTCAATTTCTACTATTAAGCAGCTCTCCAGTGTTTTATCATTGGATGTCTGACCTCACGGATTTCACGTCAAAGAGGGCAGAGCCACTGTGCACACCTACCTATTATATAATTGCCATGGATCAATGGTAGTTCAAAGGAATATAATATATAATTTTTTTTTTTTTTGTAAATGTGATTATACTTCTAACATTTTGGAACTGGAAGAAGTGCCTTGGATCCGTAGTTTCTATAGATATAATTTTGAACCCTACCAAAGAACACCTTCTGGGACTATTAAACGGAGGTCCTTTCAGCAAGTAGCGCTCCAATATGTTTTCTTTGGGTAGTTCAAAGGTGTTTACCAGCCGGAGCGAAACTTTTCCAGAAAGTTTGCTTTGACAAGCTGTTTCAAACTCTCGAAACAAACTCCAAACCAACTTTTGGCCTGATTTTGTTTGAAATGATGTCACACCAGTTAATTTTTCGATTTTGCTTGAAGTATATCGGGGGCTTAAGCAGCTACCTTCGAAGGCGGCATCTTAACTGAAATGGAACTTCATAAAGTGGCTAATTTGAAACACTTCACAAAGGCAGAAAATCCACATGGCACACACACCTCACAAAATAGCAAGTTGGAGACTCAACTTATCATTGGCTTCAACAGAGTTTGTGTTACCATACTCTCGGTGCACTGATTACTATAACATTGTATTTCTGCATGAACACAGTTCAGATATATTTGTGTAGTTGTCAAAATTCGTGTACAGCGAGTGTGCACAGCAATGGATGCTCACTGAAGAAGCGTGTTTTGAAGAAGTTTGTGGGGATCAGTGATTTTATGTACACATAGGCATCAGACGCTCCAAACGTAGATTGCTTGTTCTGACAGAGAAACTGTTCACTGATGTCGTCGGCCAGATCGCTGAATTTCCACACATCCACACATTTTTTCATTTGTATTTTGTTTAGTTTAGTACATTTAGATTTACATTCATTCATTTAGCAGATGCTTTTATCCAAAGTGACTTACAATTGAGGAATACAACAAGCGATTTATCATAAAGAGGCAAATAAACACAGGAAGTGTTCATAATACAAAGTTTCAGACATTGTTCAAACTAATACAAGCTAGACAGGGAGGGGTTAAGGAATGAGAAAGCAAAGTTTTTTTTTATTATTATTATTATTTAAGTCAGGACCACTCTGTTTGAGTAAGATTATTGTAGAGGTCCTGAACTTTATATTTGGCGGCAGGCTTCGCTTTGAAGGGTTCAGATTCTGAGCTATCCACAGGCAAACCTCACTGAGGTTTGAACCCCCCTGAAGCCTAAGCAGTTCCCAGATATTTTATATGCAACAGTTGTATATTCCTGTAGAGTAATACAGTACTGTGAATAAATTTGGACAAATTTAGCAATGAGCTGGATAGATGATATATCTCCGTGGGCAAGCATTTAGTGATCATGTATCTGCATAAGGAGGAGTTGGGGATGGAGGAGGGTAAGTGCATGTCTGTGTGACAGACTATGGCAATTGTGAGTACGGATGAACTTATATATCTTGTTAATTGTAGTGGGAGGAGTTACGATCAGCTGAGCATTAGCTGATGCTGCAGGCACGCCGTGGTCTCCCTGAAATATGCTTGAGCTCTATTCGTCGCTCAAAACTAGATTTCAGTCAGGACCACTCTGTTTGAGTATTATAGAGGTCCTGAACTTTATATTTGGCAGCAGGCTTCGCTCTGAAGGGTTCAGATTCTGAGCTATCCACAGGCAAACCTCACTGAGGTTTGAACCAACCAACACAAAGACGTAGTAGTTCGGCTCTAAGATCAGTAGAGGTGGCATGCCTTAATATTTAAAAAGAGTAGATTCTTACTCTGCAGACATTAAACTATTATCAGATAAGGTCACGTGTTGGCGCGATGGTCAACAAGACGTTCCAAAGTATTCAGTCCATGGCCACATTATGCACATCTTCCCATTGGATGCCAATGTCTTCCAGGTCTCTTGGAAAGCCTGTCTCTATGTCTCCATTGATCTTCCTTATTTGCTGTTGATTCAGCCTATGTCCCTCCATCAATAACCACTATGCTCACAAGGTTGATAAACTGCTGCACTCCCTCAATCAGCTGTCCTCGAACCATCAGTGGAACTTTGGTTTGGTTTGGTTTCTATTCTCATCGGTTGGTCTTTTCTGTTCAACTTCTCAGCCTCTGTGTTCAGGCTGATTGCCACTTAGTGAATACTCTCGTCTCAGCTGGTGAAGATAGTGTATTTCAATTATGATCAGGAAAGCTGATCTCTGATAAGATAACTGGAGAGGATAAACTAGAAAATTGATGTATATCAGACATAACGTTGAATAACTCCATGAGAGGAAGAAATAATGCTTGAGTTATATTCCCCCAACAAAATGAAGTACACAGTTAGCTGCTTTAACCCTTTAACTTTCAGTGCGTCACGTCATCAGCTGCTGAATTTAAATCTGCTTTCGCGCTTTGGCTGGCGCGAGCCAGATCGGACGCGGTGAGCGCTTGTCATATTATCACAAATATTCAGTGTTTTCAACCATATAATGCTTATTTTAGGTTTCAGACATTTAAATACACATAAGTACTAGCAAAACCATACATTTACAGTTTGTAAAATACACGCTACTGTCTATGGAAATGGCAATAATGATCCTTACAAATGTAATCTGACGACATGTTTTTATTGATATCATATACAGATTGTGTAGGTAACTATAAAGTTTACTCTGCTCTTCTCCCAGTTTACCGGAGACCTACTTTAACGTGTTTCGGGAGGAGAGGATGAATTTGCGTGTTGTAAATCCCACAGCTCGGATTCAGTGCGAACTAACATGGGCTGCCCATCACCCGGTATAGATCAACTAACACGGTCAATATCAAAGTGTTTAAACTACCAAATAGATTTACTTGCACATATTTCAGAATCGGAATATCAGATATTTCATAATATAGTGAGCATGTTTGTGAATATTTTGAATAAAACAGGAAAAACAAAATAAAAGCGATCCATGTGTCATACAGATCTATTGTGGCTGCGTTGTGTCACATGACAAGCATGACGCGCCGCCATGGAAACAGGCAATACATTCTAAAATAACGGTCGCCTAAAAAAAACTCACGCTGGGGGCTCAGCTAGAATATTTTAAACTCACGTGCGAAAGGGTTAAATAATATTGATTATCATATTATAATGCTTGACTGACTGATGTTAAGAGTGTACTTTCAGATATTTATATAACTGTGCCATTTTACAAACACACACACATACATACATACATACATACATACATATATATATATATAT
>NW_015537966.1:161615-167936 GCF_001515605.1 Sinocyclocheilus anshuiensis
GCTGAATTTAAATCTGCTTTCGCGCTTTGGCTGGCGCGAGCCAGATCGGACGCGGTGAGCGCTTGTCATATTATCACAAATATTCAGTGTTTTCAACCATATAATTCTTATTTTAGGTTTCAGACATTTAAATACACATAAGTACTAGCAAAACCATACATTTACAGTTTGTAAAATACACGCTACTGTCTATGGAAATGGCAATAATGATCCTTACAAATGTAATCTGACGACATGTTTTTATTGATATCATATACAGATTGTGTAGGTAACTATAAAGTTTACTCTGCTCTTCTCCCAGTTTACCGGAGACCTACTTTAACGTGTTTCGGGAGGAGAGGATGAATTTGCGTGTTGTAAATCCCACAGCTCGGATTCAGTGCGAACTAACATGGGCTGCCCATCACCCGGTATAGATCAACTAACACGGTCAATATCAAAGTGTTTAAACTACCAAATAGATTTACTTGTGCATATTTCAGAATCGGAATATCAGATATTTCATAATATAGTGAGCATGTTTGTGAATATTTTGAATAAAACAGGAAAAACGAAATAAAAGCGATCCACGTGTCATACAGATCTATTGTGGCTGCGTTGTGTCACATGACAAGCATGATGCGTCACCATGGAAACAATATGGCGATTCATTCTAAAATAACGGTCGCCTAAAAAAAACTGACGCTGGGGGCTCAGCTAGAATATTTTAAAGTCCGCGTGAACCGACGTATTTCCATCTGAAACGGAATATTGAATATAGGGCATGGTTTTATTTTTGCGCTCCTCCTCTCTGTCTCTCACTCATATCAAACTAACGGTTGGAGGGGTGTGTTTAAAAGGATATTCTGCCCAAGCCGTCAAACTGACATCATCAGAGAAGGACTGCCATTCCAGAGCAGAAGCAAATGATCAGATTTTGATTAAAGATTACCAAGACAAACAATTTTTTTCAGCGGATTAACTTGCACGGATTAATTGTTCACATCAAGACTAGCAATGTGCGCTAGTAAAGTAAATAAAGTCAATTTTGATTTCATGCCGACTTTAAACTCACATGCGAAAGGGTTAAGCTAGGCAAACATTGTCTCCTTAACATAGGCATAGAGGGTCTGAAGATGATGTTGTGCTAGTATGAATAGCATTATCACACTATCGTTAAATGAGTGATTTTAGAAAAATTACAAATGTAGCTACGCCAACCTGTGGCCCTAGAGAAATGGTGTGAAGAATGAGTAGGCTAAATATCTGTGTTAATGTGAACCCTCTTAAGTTGAAATCAAACTATAGCACAGTTGAAATGAAGTCACATGTAGCCAGTGAAATGTCCGTGGCATCAAAGTCCTTCCTAGGCGAGTCACTTCACGCGAATCAGTCCTTGAAACGCCTCTCAGTTAAACAGCTCAGCTCCTCTATCCTGAACGGAGAAACACCACTCCCCAAAGGTTATCACCAAGTCTCTGACTAAACATCGTCATTAAAATTGCCAATGAAATCTGACAATGACTGTCTCATAATGGTCTCTAAACACACAAATCACGAAATTGCGTTTTCTCAGGCTGACCAGTCAATGCTTATGCACTGTTCTAAATGCACAGCACAGCAACTGGAGCCTCCAACAGCAGCCAAAGCAACTTAATCCATCAGCAACTGGCTCATAACAAATGGCGCTTTTCCACTGCTTTATAACAAGCTTTATAATGGCAGTGGTTGTGTGTTTCTGTTCAACAGTCCAAAACAAGTGCAATAAAGCGCGCGCATCCATAATAAAACATGCTCCACACGGCTCTGGGGGGAGAATAAAGGTGTCCTGTAGCGAATCCATGTGTTTTTTGTAAGAAAAATATCCATATTTAAAACGTTATAAACACTTTTCTCTAGCTTGCACTAAATGTTGAACGTTGAAGCCCTTCCGGGCGGATGACGTAGGACGTCGGCGAAGCGCATGCACCGGTGAGAAGTGATGAACGCGGAAGAGCAGAGGAGAGAGCAAAACAAACTAATCACGGATTAGAAGTACAAAACAAGGATTTGTAAAGAGAAATGTTGGAGGATTTCGATGTAAGCCAAGAGGAGTCTGGTTTTCCTTTGCTAAAGTAAGGAAAATTTGCTTCCTTTGCTCCTGTAAACAAATATTGGTTCTTACGAGATTAGCATATTCTCACTGGAGCTAACGCGACAACGAAGCGTTTTTATTGCACTTCTTTTGGACTGTTGAACAGAAACACCCAACCACTGCCATTATAAAGCTCGGAAGTGCCAGGATAATTTTGAATAAAACTCAGATTGGATTCGTCTGAAAGAAGAAAGTCCTAAGATGCCTTGAGGGTGAGTAAATCATTGGCTAATTGTAATTTTTGGGTGAACTAACCCTTTAATTTTCATTTTTGGGTGAACTATCCCTTTAAGGAAAACCATTTAATTCACTGTAAATGTATTTTGTAAAAAGAAAGATTTTTCTTACTAGAAAATGGGTCTTCTAACGACAGAGACAAAGTCACAATTCCAAGTGCATACTGATCTCTCTGCTTTGAGGTTGGATGACTCCTATCAAAATGAATGCACATAAATGGGACAGCACATAAATAAATGACAGTCCAAACATATCAAAAACTTACAGTTGATATATTTTTAGAAAGAGATCAGACTCTATTATTATCGTTTAAAAAAAATAAACATGATAATCAATCATCTTAAAATATGCAATTGTGGCTTACCCATGTATTGGTGGCTTCATACACTTCAAGCACATCATCTCCTTTTGATTTTTCTGTTAAGCCAGCATGAACCATCTGTAACAATATTAAAGAAATTGTTTACTTAAAAATTGTAATCCCAAACCCATACGACTCACTTTTGCTGAATACAAAACCCAATTTAATGCTTAAAGATAATAAGATAATAAAGTGCCTAAAGTAGTTCATTGCAACTCATGTGCCATACTCAAGACTTGTGAGGGCACAAAATCACTTTAAATGTGGAACAATGTAACTCACTCAGTATAGAGTTTGAGTTTACTGAGAAGTGTAATTTTCAAATTAATTCAATGAAAACAGCACTCAAATCCAATATAACGACACATCAACATCATGAAAACTCAATTGATGCTTAATGAAATCACAAAAATTGGTCATGAGACACAAGAACCAATGACTGATATTGCCATTTAGATGTGGGCAGTTTACAGTGGTTTGATTTGACAATATGAAGTTGCAAAATACATACTGTATTATAAATGAGGTTCCCTTCAAATTCAAATGTCATCTGTGAGTTTCTCACAGATGACATTTGAATTTGAAGGGAACCTAATTTATAAACGTTTCGGATCGTTTTGGCGCGCACAGCATATAAATATCGTCATAAAGTACAATTATTTTATAAAATACATACCGTAAATGAAGTAAAACACTTGCTTTTGGTATTTTCCTTGTTAAAACCGACTTCCCCATCTGCTCCGGAGCATCGCAAGTGAAAGAAAATATCTCTCTGAGAAAAAGTGTAGGAGTGCACAGCAGATAAATATCACTATAAATCAATATGATGTTATAAAATACATATTTTAAATGAGATAAAAACACTTACTTTCGGATTTTCCCTTTTAGAAAAGAAAAGTCCTTGTCTGTTCCGCATCGTGAGTGAAAGAAAATGTCTTTGAGAAAAGTTTAGGCGCACACAGCACATAAATATCATTATAAAATGATATGATATTACAAAACACACTTTGTGAGTAAGATTAAACACTTTATTTAGCTGTTTTCCATACTTATCTCCGCATTGCGAGCAAAGAAAATGGCGTCTGTGAAAAATATTTCAGACGGGTTAGGGTTGCACATAAGCAAATGTCCCGGATGTGACTAAGAACACTCAACAGCGTTAATGAGGGTGACTCTCCGTTTTTACACCGTCCAGAGGGTAGCTAGCTAGTGTTAATCTTTTAAAATTCAACACCACAACTTTAACTCATTACTCTAAAAGTCCTTAACACCGGGATTTCAACACTGGAGATTTTACTGTGTGAATAGCCTCTCAGTCTTTGAATCAAAGTGTGTCAGGAACCTTGGTGTTCTTTTCGATAGTTGGCTCATTTTAGATAAACATGTTTCCTCGGTTGATGCTTCCAGCTTTTTTCAGCTACTCTCAACAATAAAACATTTTCTGCCTGAAAAACCTCTCAAGACAGCTGTTCATGTGTTTATCACCTCTCGATTGGACTATTGTAACTCTTTGTATTGCGGCATCTCAAAGTCCTAGGTCGCTCGCTTACAATTGGTCCAAAATGCAGCAGCCAAATTTCTTAAGAAAGGTCGCAAGTCGCCTTTTTTGCGAGCTCTTCATTGGCTTCCAGTTCATTTTAGGATACATTTTAAAATTATCCTGTTTGTATATAAATGCTACACAACCTCTCCCCGTGTTATTTATCGGAATTGCTGCATACTTATAGCCCTACCAGAGACTTAAGATCTGGTAATCTAAATTTACTTATGGTTCCTTGCACAAGGTTGAAACGCAGAGGAGATAGAGCTTTCTCAGTGATGGGCCCTAGATTGTGGAACAGCCTGCCAGCACACCTCAGAGCTGCTCCATCTTTATCGATTTTTAAACCTCTTTTGAAAACTCACTTGTTTTCTTTGGCTTTTTTTGGATGTTTGTATGCGTTTTACTTTTTGATTATTTTGCCTTTGTACAGCACTTTTGGCAGTCTTGTGACTGTTTTAAATGTGCTTTATAAATAAAAGAACTAAAGAACTATACGAGTGACACGTCTTGGGTATTCTATAGTCTTTGAAATAGCTACTTCAAATGATTCCACACTACTTAGAATTCAAACTGTGCTTAAGCAATGATACGTTTCCCATAACACCAGAGAGTCTTAAGCATTGACGATAACCAAACGACTGCAACAGTATGTTTCCAATAACAAACAGAGCTTGTTCAACAGCATATTCGCTAAAACATAGCTAGCCTTAACAATGAGAATGTTCCCAATGATAAACATAAAATCCTGGTAAACAGTAGGTTCCAAACAGTGACTGAATAGCTTTTAAGCAACAACATTTTCCAAACAAGCAATGGCCAACTAGATCAGAAGACTAGCAACAGCGTGTACTGAGCCATTTAAAGCTTAGCAACAAGCATGTTGCCAATACCTGATAACTTTAAGGATGAGTATGAAAAGAAACGTGGCTAAGCTTCACGAGACACTTCAGATGAATGGAAAATGAGTATATCCACATCTGTTGAGGATGCTTGATCTTCTTAATGATTTACAACTCCTTCATGCAGGGAGGTCCGATCTCGACTGAATTGTTCTTAAGTCACTTCCAAATCAAGCCGCTTATACTGGTCGATGCGGTGAATCGTGTATTCAAAACATGACCAGAATCTGAAGCGAAATCTGTATGGTCAACATTCTTTAAATCCATTTGAAAGCTGTCCTGAGTGATTGTTTGCGATGAACTAGAAGACTTTTAAGCGAGTATCTGTGCAACAGATTAGTGTTTTGAAGCTGTCTTGAGACGAACTAGAAGCGAGTGTCTGTGCAACAGAACTGAGAACTGACTCAACGTTTGTCTGTGCGACAGACTAAAACTGTTTTAGCGCATGTCTGTGCAACAGAACTCAAGGCTGACTAATCGCATGTCTGTGCGACAGACTATGGCAAGTGTGAGTACGGATGAATTTATATATCTTATTAATTGTAGTGGGAGAAGTTATGATCAGCTGAGCATCAGCTGATGCTTCAGGCACACCGTGGTCTGCTTGAAATACGCTTGTGCTCCATTCGTCGCTCAAACTAGATTTATATTTATTTCATCAACAAATGTTGACAAAAGAGATGACTTTTCAGCTGTAGCTTTTGGACCAATCAGACACACAACTATTTGTTATATTTAACAAATAATCCCTAACACCCCCTCACCCAAGCAACAAGCCAACTATGAGGGTCTATGGATCCTTCCCCCGAAATGCATCTAACACCTCAGAAAGGCAGAACAGGCCTCTGGTTCCATGGCAACCAATGCTGATAACACTGGTTATCAGGTAATTGCCTAGGAATGCGGGCAGAGCAACTCTCAATTCATTTACCCATAGGAAATACACACAATGCCATATAAATGGACTCTCATTCACAGACAAACCTTTCTTTGACCTTCCTGTCACATATCCTCAGGTCATTGTGTATATTATTGCTGTTCTTGTATATTGTCTTTTGTATTGTATACTGTTTTATGAATGCTTATGATAGAACCACTCGTTCATGTAACCTTGCCTTTACCATGTTTGGTCTCTATGAATTCATCTTCGGATGATCTAATTGAGAGT
>NW_015537966.1:168470-180473 GCF_001515605.1 Sinocyclocheilus anshuiensis
TCGTCTCTCATCACCTTCCCATCTTCTGGTTGCTAAGTCCCAGAGCCGGCGCTACCGTGCCTGGCAGGCCTTGACACAGCTCAGTCTGCGGTTCTTTTAGATCCCAAAAGGATGAGGATGCTGAGCTAGAACTCTCCTAAGGACAACCTAAGATTGTGCCAGGCTGCGGCCTCATATTTCTATTCACCAAGGATTTCAGCTGATGTCTCTCGAGCTCTGCGCTCTTCTCTCATCACCTTCACCTGGGAGAAAACTCCCATAATCACCACTGAGCCAAAATAACATCTATTGGAGTTCATCACCCTTCAAACCCGGAAGAACGTGAAGAACTCCCAACACCACCAAACCTTCAAACCATCAAAACTTTCATCCGAGACTGCATCCGGACATTCGTTCAACGACCAAGGCAATGCAAGTATCGTACATTTAACTAAGCGAAACAGAGGTTTAGGGTGTGTTCACACTTGTCATGTTTGGTTCGATTAAAACGAACCCTGGTGCGATTGCTCTGTTAGTGCGGTTCGTTTGAGTAAGTGTGAACGCTGCCATCCGAACCCTGGTGCGCACCAAACAAGCGGACCGAGACCGCTAAAAAGATGGGTCTTGGTCCGCTTCCAAACGAACTCTGGTGCTGTTCGAATTAAATATGAATGCAACACGGACCAAATACTTCTAAACTAACCAAAACAGGAAGTAATGACAAGATGCGACGCTATGCGACATGATTTGACGACACGGTGTAACCAAAAAAGATGGGACTTGGTCCGCTTCCAAACGAACTCTGGTGCTGTTCGAATTAAATATGAATGCAACACGGACCAAATACTTCTAAACTAACCAAAACAGGAAGTAATGACAAGATGCGACGCTATGCGACATGATTTGACGACACGGTGTAACCAAAACAAAATGAGCAGAGGGCAAACGTGGAGCAACGATGAGGTAAAGTGCCTTTTATGAGCTCCTTGTGAGTTTGCAGGTGGTGAAAATAAAATTATATGTACATGCAAGAATGAGCGCGCTTAGTCCAACAGACGGCATTAGGTGTGTTCGACTTAAAGCAGCACTGAGCAGACCGATCGGTTAATGGGTGCTTTGATATCATACACCCTTTAAGTCTTTAAGTCTAACGCACCTTTTTTTTGGGGTGTTCGGTAAGTTCCGTCACGATATATACGTCATTCAAGCCAACCAATCAAGTTGTGAACGTATCACTATGCCTTTAGGTTCGCTGTCAAAAATGCCAGTGTGAACGCTAAGCAGACCAGGACCAAATGTATAATTTTCCTTTTTGGTCCGGACCAAATGAACCAAACGAACTGAACTACAAGTGTGAACACAAGCCTTAGTATAAACTGTAGACCCCGTTGTAAAAATGGCACTGATGGTTTTTTTAACTCGGGTGGTTCTGACTCATTTTCCATAACTGTATTCTCTGGTTTCTCTAATGGCTTCATTCATCCACTTTAGCTCCCCTTTGTATGTACGCGCGAGTGTATGTTTATTCGTTTGTTTGTTTAGACTAGTTATGTGTGTTAGCGTTTAGTTAATAAAACTTTTGTGCACAAATTACATGAGTTTCTGGTCCTGCTTGTGAATAATGTCCCTTTACGATTCTGATCCAGCTACATGCTCTAATGCATTAATACTGTAGGAAAGATATTTTCTGTGGCCATGAAAATATCCTTTCTTAGAGTTGATATGAACTTACACTGAATGTTCGCTGGACGAACAGATTAGTTGATGACAATATTAATTCTGCTACAGTTACTACTGGCAGCTGATATAAATAATTGTAATAAATTATAATTAATTGTAATTATTTATTTACATTTCCCTTTTGAGCTATTTTGCTACACAGCTGTTGCTTGAAAATTGTCTGGGATTTAGCATTCCGGATGGGGTGAGACTAGCATTCCATCAGTCAGGAACGGTGAATAAAAATGTTCTGGAAAGTGATTTTGTGCCTCTCTGTAATGGTACCATGAGGTGTTGCTCACTTTTAGATCTAAGGCCTTCTGGGGGGTATTTGGATTTGTAAGAGTTAGTTGAAGTAGGAGGGTGCTGAGCCCGTGGCTGTTCTATACGAAAGCATAGGTAGCCAGTGCAGGGAGATAAAGAGAGTTGTGATGTGGGCCCTTTTGGGCTCGTTGAAGACCAGTCGTGCTGCATTCTGAATCGTTTGTAGAGGTTTTATTGTGCATGATGGAATTCCAGCCAGAAGACCATTGCTATAGTCCAGCCTATAAATGACAAGGGCCTGGACAAGAAGTTGTGCAGCATGCTCTGTTAGGAAGGGCCTGATGTTTCTGATGTTGTGCAATGCAAACCTGTATGAACAAGCAGTTTTTGCAATGAGATCTTTGAAAGTCAGTTCTAATGTTTTATATGCAGATTAAATAGGTTAAACTTTTGGCTTGTTTCCCGAGGCCACAGAAAGGCAGAATGAGCAAAATAATGCAGCACATTAAATTGTCAACGCAAGGAAATAACTGTCAATAAAAAAAACATGCATTACATCTAAATTAACTCATATAAATCAAATATAATTTCGTAAATTGCATAAACAATTATGAACAAAACAGCATCACGCATTCATGCATTGCTTACAAAGAGCCGAATCGCCCATCACACAGATTGCCTTTAAAAACATATGAGACGCAGTGAAAAGGAATAAACCTCCACAAATACTGATTTCTAGTCGTGTCCTGTTTTGGAAGGCCAAACAAAGTATTTTCGCTTTCGCGACGAAACACACAGCGTCTTCACAACATGGAGGCGGCGGCGGCGGTGGCAGCAACAATAAAGTTACTCCTTCTTTCTTTGAGTGAACATTTGGGCGGCTTATGCAAATCTTCCCATATCGTGACGTAGACGTGGGGGCGTGTTTGAGTCTTAACATTTAGAAAGAATATCTCTTTGGGTTTGAGACTTTATTCTTTGCAACTTTAGGGATCTTATCTATTCACGAACAGCTTGTAACACTCCAAAGAGAAAGGAAAACTTGAAATCGCATCATATGACCCATTTAACCTAATCAAGATCTTCTACGCATTTAGCTACTATATTTCTCTAATATTTTGAATGAATAACGCAGCAACTGCGCGTCTCATTGGCTAGACTAACAAAACTCATCACAGGCAGGCACTGCACTCATGTTCATGTTTGTGTGTGCTGTCTGCGTCACTCATAGCAAGTGCCTATATCGTGCACTATATTGAAAAAAATTTATATCGTTATCAAAGAAGGTGTACCATCAATAAATATTGATACCGTTTTATCGCCCAGGCCTAATACCTCCTCACCCCAGGCTACCCTGAAAGGATTCAAACCAGCAAAGATGTCCAGTGATTAGAGGGTGGACAGAAGCATCTGATGACTCAGAGTATCAAAGGCAGAAGATAGATCCAGCAGAATGAGAACTGATGATTTGTAATCAACTTTCGCAATCCACAAGGCTTCAGTGACTGACAGTAATGCAGACTCAGTTGAATGGCTGACTGGTTAACATCCAGTTGGTTATTTTGTAAAAGAAATAATGATACATGGTTAAAAACAACTTGTTCAAGTGTTTTCGCTATGAATGGAAGGAGAGAGACAGGTCTGTAGCTATCTACAAGTGAAGTGTTTAACCCCTTAGCGGTCAAAGATCAGCGACGGCCCCAGATTATTGTTGTTTCACTTTAACAGCACATTAAACATCACACTCTTACTTGATCTGGACAAACTGCACCAGTAGAAAGACTTAATGGGCCCTATTTTAACGATCTAAGTGCATGGTCTAAAGCGCACGGCGCAGGTGCACTCAGGGCGTGTCCAAATTCACTTTTGCTAGTTAAACGACGGGAAAACGGTCTGCGCGCCCGGGCGCATGGTCTAAACGGGTGTCCCTATTCTCTTAATGAGTAATGGGTGTTTTTTGGGCATAACGTGCAATAAACCAATCAGAGTCTCATCTCCCATCCCCTTTAAATGCCAGTTGCGCTCGTGCCATGGTGGATTCGCTATTTACATGGCGGAATGTAATTTTTCATTTTTAAAAATGTTTGTGTGCTGCTTGCATGTCTCTGTGTGTGTAATAAGCAAAGTGTACGCACGTTGTGCATCCGCCTATAGGCGCATATTACTAACGCTCTCTTTAAATAACAAAGAAAAAATATTGCGCCAGACTTTAGACCAGGTTTGAGTTGGTCTATGGCGCAGTCTATTTTCAGTTCCTCAAAATAGCAACGTGCCAGCAATGCGCCTGAACACACCTCGTTTTCAGACCAGCACACCCATAGGTGCACAAATGGGTGCAAATTAATTTGCTATTTAAACAATGCGGCGCAGGATGGGAAAATGAGAACTGCGTCGGGCTGAAACTAGCAAAAACACTTGCGCCGCATGTATGATAGGGCCCAATGCATTCGTAACATTGCCAAAGGTATTCTGGTTGTGGTTTGGTAAGTGAATAATGCACTGATAAAACATTAGTGACACTTTTCTAACTTTGTGTTTGGACTATGCAAATAAGTTCCATAGGTGGAAAGAAGGGTGGGCCACACCATGTCCCCCGCTCTGATGGAAAAGGCCGATCACAGCATGGAAATGGAGAAGCGCCAAATTGCAATCTCCTCCTCATCGGAAATGGATAAAGGTACCCTTCCAAAAGACACTCCTTGTTCTGAGTCTCAGTCCTGTCAAAGAAGGGACTGTAACAGATAAAAGTTCTGAGTCTCCGGCCTATTACAGGGAAGGCAGCAACAGATAAACCACCGTTCTGAGTCTGAGTCTCATGAGGGAAAAGACATTAACAGATAGACCTTTCTGAGTCTCCGGCCTGTAAGGGTGAGAAAATATAGCAGATACAACCAACATTCTGAGTCTTCCATCCAGAGAGACAGAAACAGACATTCCTCGCTCCGAGTCTCTAGCTTTTGAGGCAGATTTTGCCTAAAAGTAACTAGTAGAGGGGTTGGTGACACTTAGGTGGTAAGATGTAGGTTAAATGTTATGAAGAAGTGATCAGTGATGTGTAGGGTTTTACCAAAATGTTTTCTGCAATACAATTGCATGTGTAAATTAAGTCAAGCTTGTTACCTGATTTGTGAGTGCTTGTGTTGGTAAGCCGTTTGAAATCAAAGGAAGCTAGGAGTGAGTGGAAGTCTGCAGCGTAAGGCTTCTACAGATAGTTGTTAAACTTGCCAAAGACTACAAGTGGACTGCCATCCTCAGAGAATGAGGACAGCAGCCCATCTAGCTCCTCTGTAAAGGTGCCTAGTTGACCAGGAGGGCGATAAATTACTACAACATGGAGTTTTATAGGAGCTGTTACTGTAATAGCATGAAATTCAAAGGAGTTATTATTGCATCGGGGAGAGAGCCACTCAATAGCTGTATGTCTAAGTGGTGGCCGTACAATAAGATAGGTTTCATAGACAATTGGGCAAGCTTTTGGGGCAGAACTGACCTGTTAAAAAGAGATGGTCTTCACCCCTCACAGGGTGGTGCTGCTCTTCTCTCTAGAAATATGGCACATAGTCTTAAAGTTGGTGTTTGACTAACTGGTGCCCAAGTCAGGAAGCAGACAGACTGGCTAAATTGACCATCTGCTAGCTGCCTCATGTCACAGAAGTCAGTTAATTCTCAACACATAGAGACTCTTTCACTCAGACATCATACTATAGGGACTGTGTCTGTTCCCCGAACTAGCAAATACAAAAAAAAGACCTTACAAATACATTTAAGGGTAGTAATTTAGTTGATGTTCAACAAAGAAAAAAAAATGATATCTTTAATCCGGTGGCTTTAGGAAAACAGCGAACGGTCTGCAATATGTATTTAAAGTGGTACATATAGGAGGAATGTGGCAAAGTAATTTAGCTGGTGGCGCTATGACTATAACTGAATTTTGGCATGTAAATATCTTCAAGCCAGGACTTTGATCAAACATATGAAGTTTGGTGCAGATTGAATATGGTATGTTTGAGTTAGTGTAAAACGTGACATATCCTGTTGCCAAGAGGTGGCACTATGATTCTAACTGTATATTGGCCTTTAGATGTATTCACCCCAGGACTCTTACCAAACATGTGAAGTCTAGTGCAGATTAGACATTGCATGGCTGAGTTACAACAACTTCCTTTTTCATGACGAAACATCGAACTTTGTCAGGCCGCCAAGGACACACCCTTTAACGAAAACTCAAGATCTTTCCAATTTACCATCGCAAAGGCCTTTAGAGTAGGCTGACCAAATATAATGTTGATGTCGTTAAATCTCTAGGAGGAGTTGGTTAGAGTGTAAAACATTCCTGTTGCCAGAAGGTGGTGCTATGATTATAACTGAATATGGGCATGGGCATGGGCATGTGTTCAGGACAGGACACTTATCAAACATGTGAAGTTTGGGGCAGATCGAACATTATATGCCTGAATTATAACAACTTCCTATTTAACCGCCTAGGGTCGGCAAAGATGCCGGGGGAGCACTTGCATATTTTCCAAATGACAGAGAAAATGATATGATAGCGCATCTCACGTGGACGATTATAATATGAAGAGCCTTGCTGTTCAAGGGTGTGATCACATTACAGATAATGAGCTCAGACGGGAAAGAGTGGACCCTGCATTGGTTTCATAAGGATTACTTTGTCAGAGAACATTTGTTTTCGATAAGAATTACCATACCTGTCAATCCTCCCATTTTTCCCTGGATTTTCCCTTATTTTACCATTCTATCCCACTATCATCCCGTTTAAATATTTTCCTGTATTTCTACCGTATTTTTAATCCTTCTATAAAAAAAATCCAACTGGGCGTATTTGATGTTTGTTACATTCGCCTCTGGTAAAACTCCCGTAATTTGTATGGCCCAAACCTTATTATAATCATGTCAACATATTCCAAGGTTGTTCAGTTGCCAGATCTTCTCACAGAATCGACACATCATACAAATTTCAACCTAGTGGCACTGTTGATATCTGCGCATGTAGTAGCGCAGGAAGGACACAAGCATCACTGGTAGAAATGGGAGGAGAAGACTCAAAAACAAAATATACATTTAAATTTAACAACAGCTGGACGGAAGAGTTTAATGAGTTTAATTTTGTATCTCGGAAGCCATATCGACAATGCACATGCTTTTGCAAAGTGTCGTACTGATTTTAATATCAGACATGGTGGGAAAAATGATGTTACACAGCACATTATATCACAACAGCACAATCGCGCAGCGGAGGCACAGAAGAGCATACACTGGTCATTTCGACCTTAATCACTGTGATTTAAATCATAAATCACACAAATCTGTTTAAGATTTAAGGCCACGAAAAGTCTTGAATGGTACAACGTCTTAATTTGGGGACAGAAAGACAAGAAATGAGATATAGCTTACACTTCAAAAGGCTATATCCTAGTGTAGGCCAGTGGTCTTCACTATTTTTTTCATTAGCCCATCATGTAGCTAACCTTCCAAGAGCACATTCGGCGTTAAGAGCTGGAAAGATTGCCAAAACTGGCAACTCCGTGAGTCAGTGTCATGGACATAAGGGCAGAACCAGTTTAAATCTTTTCTAGTCTATATGTCCATCTTGTAATGCTGCTGTTTTAGGTATTTTTTTATATATATAAATGATTTGTTATAGAGCCTGCACTCTACACCGGAGATGGAACAGCAAAAAGTCTGTCTACACTGGACATGACAAAGCTACTGTTGCAAATCATTTGAACGTTGTGTCAATACAGTTCATCATAAATAGAATGAGGAATCAGTTTACAGATGGGGATCGTGTCGCATCGCGCCGCATCCAGTGTAGACAACATCACTGATTATAATGGGTTCTATTGTCTTTTGTCGCGTCACGCCACTCATGTCCAGTGTAGGCATGGTGTGAGTTTTTTAATGGGTTACGTAATAGCCCTGCTTGTTTTTAATGTTTTTATGAAATATCTGTATTGACTGCATGATCGTATCATCGTGTTATTTACTGCCATGCGAGACACACATTAAAGCTTGGTGAGCTGCCGGAGGCTCGCGAGCCACGCAATGAGTAACACTGCTGTAGGATATATCTTTAGGTTCTTATAATTCATTATCTTCTTGTCGAGCCACCAGTTCACATTTACAACTGCTTGTTTTCTGCATAAAAATAAGATTGATTAAATATGAGCGCTGCAAGTTTCAAAGTCAGGTCAGCGCTGCAAGTTTCAAACTGCTTTGTTTGACTGCATGATCGTATCATCGTGTTATTTACTGCCATGCGAGACACACATTAAAGCTTGGCGAGCTGCAGGAGGCTCACGAGCCGCGCAATGAGTAACACTGCTGTAGGATATATCTTTAGGTTCTTATAATTCATTATCTTCTTGTCGAGCCACCAGTTCACATTTACAACTGCTTGTTTTCTGCATAAAAATAAGATTGATTAAATATGAGCGCTGCAAGTTTCAAAGTCAGGTCAGCGCTGCAAGTTTCAAACTGCTTTGTTTACTGCAGTTACCAGGGAAATGGCTATATTTCTGCTTTTCCGAAGGCACCACCTGCTGCTCTTTTTGTTTAGACCAAAGCCAAAATCGACCCTTATTTTTACGCAGAAAACATGCAGTTGTAAATGTGAACTGCTGGCTTGACAAGAAGATAATGAATTATAAGAACCTAAAGATATAGCCTACACTAAGATATATTTATATGTCACTAAATGAATATAATTGTTTAATAGTAATTGTTTAAATTAACATAATATTTCATACATTTGACTCACCCCCCCCCAAAAAAAGCACAATGTTTTGATGATATTGTGAGCGTACACAAAAGTAGACCCTTTACATATTCAAATTATGTATTACGCTTGTGTGCGTTAAAAAATCATGGAGAATTTAAAGTTCTTTTTGCAGTTATCAGAAAAAAAGGCAAGTGCTCCCGCCGGCGCCTTTGCCGACCCCAGGAAGTTAAGTGAGTCTTCCCCCATAAGATTACTGTTATAAACATGAGCTGCATTCGAAAAGATGAAATGGGAGGTGTTGCTACAAATTATAGTAATATTTTCAGTTTTTTTCAGAGGTCTGGTTTGAAGTATAATTTCATTAAATAATGTTGCTTTATATAACATCATCTAGTGTAATAAGTGCCAATGAAAAATCCCTCTTGACATTTTTACTGGCTAATGTATACAGGCCACCAGGGCACCATGCAGATTTGATGAAAAATTTGCTGATTTTCTATCTGAATTAGTGCTGGCTGCAGATAAAGTCCCAATTGTTGGTGATTTTAATATTCTATGTTTTAAATGATGGTGATTTTAGTTACATTGTTCCGACATTAGATGTGACAAGAGGTTGTCTTTATGAGTCAGTAGCAAAGACTTTTATATTGAAAGGGAATGAAATAAGGTTGTAAACAAAGACATTAGTTTTACTTTCAGCAACAACATATAAGATGCTACCAACAATGCATTGACCAGCATTAACCCTTGGTAGAATCGCGTCGGGCCCATGGAATGGTCCTAACCTTCCCCCCCGTTACGTCGCCCCTGATTACAGCTCCCTACTAATTTTGATTGCAACTTAACTTTGACTTAATTCTGCATTGAAATGGCCACATAATGCCCATAACCAGGACTTCTGACCAAAAGTTTATTAATATACATTTAAGTGATTCTGAATAAGTATTTATGAAAAATGGGAATAAAATCAAATCTAAACATTCATGTATAAAATTATTTAACCAAATACATTTTGTGCAGAATCTTTAATTATTTATAACCTTCAATAAACACTGCTTTTAAGTGCTTAGAAACTTCTGTAGCAAATTAGATCAAAAGGGAAATATTTATAATTAATTATAACTGGTTATAATTAATAATAAATATTTAGATTAGATCTTACAATTAACTGTAGCAGAATCAATATTACAATTATTTGATCTGTCCATCCACTGAGCAGAAAATATAATAATTTATCAATTCAAGGAAAGATTATTTTCCTGGCCAAGGAACAATAGCTTTGCTACTTTATGCAGTACTACCAGTAATTTAGCATGTAGCAAGAATTCAACATTCAGTGACTCCAAATTGTGAGCAGCACACAGAGACAATCAATTGTGAATATAAGGGATTTAATAAATGAAACTCGTTTGCTGGTCAGCCAGGCCCATTGGTGCCTGGACCCGGGGGTCATTTACGTCTCTTTGGAATGTGTTTGAAGTCGATGGAGAGACCAGAGAGTTGATCTGTTTACCATCTTCTTGATAATGGGGGAAAGACCATTGGCAATTTAGCACCCATATAACTGTAGAATATGGGGCCAGGTCTGTAATTTATATGCAAATGTCAAAAGGCTAAAAGGAGTCTCTAAGACATAAAGCCCCCATGACCCTCAATGATTCTAAGCAGACGCTACACTTCTGTCACCTCTGCAATCTTTGCAATCTACTGCAATCCACCAAATATTTTCAATGATATTTGAATCTGAAGACTGAACATGCAAAAACATTCTATTGATTCCTGAACCAAGCTTAAGTAGATGTAGATGTATAGTGTGGAATTGCTTTCCTGCAGGAAAGTCTGTTTATCATCAAATCTTTGCAATCTACTGCAATCCACCAAATATTTTCAATGATATTTGAATCTGAAGACTGAACATGCAAAAACATTCTACTGATTCCTGATCCAAGCTTAAGTAGATTTAGATGTATAGAGTGGGATTGTTTTCCTGCGGGAAAGTGTTTATCATCAAGGTTCAGCCTCTGCACCACAGGCATCACAGTCTTTGCCAAAATTGCCTGATACTTCAAAGAATCCATGATGTCCTTCATACAGTCAAAATTTCCACCTCCTGCAACAGCAAAACACCCCCATAACAAGACCGGTCAACCTTTTGGTCTTGTTTGACCAAGGGAATGGTGTTCTTCTGCTCATAAGCTTTGCCTTTTTTTTGGACCAGGCATACCACTGATCCATGGGTTCAAAAAGTTCCAGTTGTGTCACATCACTCCAAAAACATTATTTCAGAACTCCAAAGGTCTATCCAAATTAATTTTATTCATTTAGCCAGCCTTGTATGTTCTTGCTGGTCAAGAATGGCATTCAGCGAGGTGTCCTGACATGAGGGCCATTCTTGTTTAGTGCTCTTTTTATACTCTACGTTGAAATGTTGTTTCATGCTTTCATCGGGTCATCTTGCAAGTCTTTGGCAGTAAATTGAGAATTTTTCTCAGTTGCTCTAATTAAACATTTTATTCTTCTTGATGATATTGTGCTTTTTCTTCAATGCCCTCAAAGGTTTGCTAGTGCAACACATTTGTAGGCAAACTTACATTTACATTACATTCAGTCATTTAGCAGAAGCTTTTATCCAAAGCTTATTACAAATAAGGACAATGGAAGCAAACAAAAGAGCAAAAGCAAGTGCTATGACAAGTCTCAGTTAGCCTAATGCCGGGTTCAGACTACACAATATTTTTGTCGGTCATGATAGTCACTGTGTCAGATTACACGATTTTGACTCCTAAAATCTTGTCGTGTCATGGACAAGAAACATGTCAGACTACACGTTGCTTCCCTTATTTAACGATGCGCGTGATGTCATCGAGAAGGCGGAACTAGTGACTGACTTCCGAAAACAAGAGTGTAAACATTGCTGAAGCGCTTCCGCTATAGTTTGCCAGCATTTTTCTTTCTTTGTTCTGTCGTGGTAGTCCCTCGATGACACATCATACAGGCAGGAGTACTGTTGCCACAGCTCCACGAACCTTTCCTCCATCTCATAATTCCACCTAGCAGCACCATCATCTCTCTTTCGTTTTGCCATGTTTGAAACCTGTGTATGAAAGAGCTTCTGTGCTGCTGGTGGTCAATGTCACCAATGTGACAGAACTCGTCGTGGACGACAGAAAAAAAATTAAACATGCTAGTATTTCTGTCGTGATGTCGTGCAGCATCGCAGACGCGGAATCGGTTGTCGTCCACTATGACACACTACACGAGCTGAAACAATGGAATCTTGCGTCCCGATGCCCATTGTC
>NW_015537966.1:180792-181582 GCF_001515605.1 Sinocyclocheilus anshuiensis
ACCCAGCCTTATGCTGAAATTGAGGTAAAGATGAGGCAAAGCGTTTTACATTTCTAGGTGGCAGTTTCTCTTTATAGAATGCACTTTTTCATATACTGTATATGACCATATGTGGCACTGACAGAGATGTTGGGAACAGTTTTAAATTACTTATTAGAGTGGTTTATTAATTTTGCTGTCTTTTTACAGGTTATGAAGATGGTGATGACCCTGCATGTCCAGCATTCCGGTTGCATTCACTTTTTAAAAAGATCAGGAACAGTATTAGAGCCTGGGTGTGTAGTGGCCCGAATGGACCTGGATGACCCCAGCTGTATTCATCCGGTGATTCGTCTATAATTTCTCCTCACAAGATGAAGCACATGATCAAATCCACTTACTGTTTAGTATTGTTTACATTTAGTCATTTAGCAGACGTTTTTATCCAAAACGACTTACAAATGAGGACAATGGAAGCAATCAATATCAACAAAAGAGCAATGATATACAAGTGCTATAACACTTGTATATCAGTTAGCTTAACGCAGTACACATAGCAAGGTTTTTTTTTTTTATTATATAATAAAAAGAAAACAGATAGAATAGAAAAATAGAAGTAGATAGAAAAAGAATAGAGCAAGCTAGTGTTTAGATGCCTTTTTTTGCTCTTTGTTCATTGTATAATACATAAAAAGAAAAGAAATAGTTAGAATACAAAAGCAAAAGAGAAGCTGGTGTTAGTTAGCTTTTTTTTTTTTTAAGAAAACAAGCAGTTAGTAAATGAATAGAGTGCAATTCTAAAAGGGCCATT
>NW_015537966.1:181668-185349 GCF_001515605.1 Sinocyclocheilus anshuiensis
ATTGTATAATAAATAAAAAGAAAACAAATAGATAGAATACAAAAAGATTATGCTTTTTTTTTTTTTAAGAAAACAAGCAGTTAGTAAATGAATAGAGTGCAATTCTAAAAGGGACATATTTTTTTTAAGAATAGAATTAGAATAGAGAGTGCTAGAGTTGGAAGAGATGTGTTTTTAGCTGATTCTTGAAGATGGCTTGAATTGAGTTGGGCAGGTCATTCCACCAGGAGGGAACATTTAATGTAAACGTCTGTGAAAGTGAACTATAATTCCCGACTACATGAATGAAATCTCAAATTTGAAATCTCAAAGCTCATCGTTCTGAAAAGCAAGGTGTGCTCTGATTGGCCAGCTATCCAGTGCGTTGTGAGTGGCCAAATACCTCGAGCGTGTGATGGAAATGTTACGCCCCTTACCATACTGTGATGCCATGTCCCGGCGCGATGAGACAAAAACAATAAAACCCATTACAAACGAGGCATTTGTTGCATCCAGTGGGGACATAATTACGGATTATAATGACATATTGTCTTTTTACACGTTGCGTTGCGTATCGCACCGCGTAAACATAAAACCATTTGTCTGCATTTGTGATTGGAGAAACGACAAACAACAAGCGCTACTCTACATCGCTCAAAACTCGCGTTTGAATCAGCAGTGGCAAATTCTTTAAAGATGAAAACATACTTACAGGTTGTCAGTCAGAACAGCTGGCATTGTAGGTTCAGGAAACAGTCCTCCGTTAAATGCGTTGCGTTGAACTGTTCTGGAACAGAGTTGTAAATACAACTTAACCACTGATTTCTAGTAGCTTGTAACACTCCAAAGTGAAAGGAAAACTTGAAAACGCATCATATGACCCCTTTAACAAACGATTTGATTGACAGCAGTGGTTCCAGAGGCAAAGTTGTCCAGAATGAGGAGTTCTATTGTATGATACGAATATCATGCAAATGTACGAAAAACCACGCAACATTTTCTCAGACCTTTGGGGCCGTGAGTTGAACAGGTCCACCGAGTTTCGTTCCGGTTGACCTCCGTTAACCTTGTCTAACAGGTGCTCAAACTTCGACGGCCAATGGTGGCCATGTTTTTTGAGATACGCAAATGTCCTTGTAGACACTTGTGGCACTTTGGACCAAGACCGTGCAAACCAATTTCATGTTGATAGGACAAATGGTTGCACAAATGGCCCTGCCCCTTTTGAGCGTTTTGGCGCCCCTTTGCGACGGCGATAATTATTGATATTCACTCTCCAGAGAATCTTTCTGCACTGGTTTGGTTCCAATCGGAACCCTAACCCTAACGACATAAGACACTTGAACCTGCAACTGACGGTTTAGGAGTTATGAGAGATTTCGTACTTTTGATCACTGTAGCACCCGCGTCAGGCCAATTGGGACGAGCCTTGGTCGCGTTGTAGGCGGTGTGAGTACTACCATCTCTCCAAGTTTCAAGTCTCTATGACTTACGGTTTGGTCTGCACGATCAGTTTTACGTGGAGATTGCTGATCCATGACTATTCTAACAATTACAATAGGGTTTCAGCGTTACACGCTTGAACCCCTAATTACCCTTAAATGGGTTTGGAAGTTTTTTTTGTATTTGCTAGTTGGGGAACAGACACAGAATCTATATTTTATGTCTAGGTGAACAGAGTCTCTATATTACATCAAGGTGAAAGAGTCTCTATTGAGACTCTCTATTAAAGAGTCTCTGCTGAGAATTAACTGACTTCTGTGACATGAGTCAGCTAGCAGACAATTGGTTTTGCCAGTCTGTCTGCTTCCTGACCTGGGCCCCAGTTAGTCAAGTTAGTCAAGTGCCCACTCTAAGAATATGTGACATTTCTAGAGAGAAGAGAAGCACCACCCCAGGAGGGATGAACACCATTTCTTTTCAACAGGTCAGGTTTGCCTCAAAAACTTTGTAACCTGTTATTTTGCGGACACCACTTAAACATCCAGCCACTGAGTGATGACAGTCTGCTACAGTATGTATCTCATCACCACGGTAAGCAGGGAGGGGAAACTCCAATACTAAAAAGGGCACTTTTAAAAGGTTTCCCAGTGAGTGCATCACTGAGTGGGGAGAACGTGTTTTGATTGTAATAGAAGAGCGCTGTTTTGTCCCGTGACTATGCTGCCTCACAGTCATCCAATCACCATGCTGCGGGGGACTCTGTATCCGGAACCGAACAATGTGCAAAACTTGCTAAACTAGTTGCATCTAAAGCTGCATCTAAGGCCCTCACATTCTTACTATCCTCAATAAAAGTTAGAATGCATGTCTCTAGTTCTCAAATATTCTCTGTCAGCCTGTCTCCCCGCATATATCACGTTAATCCCTCGCCACTGACAGAGAAGGCTACACTAAACACGTGGCAATCAGTGCAAGTAACAATAACTGGAGAAGAAGCCTCATCATGTTTGCTGAATAATTCCGACTTACTATAGTTGTTTGTAGGAAGATCGTGAGAGAGAGAGAGAGAGAGAGAGAGAGGGAAGAAACGGTAGGTGCAAATGACAAATTAGCAGGCTAGCATAATGCTAATTCACGGCACAAGCAGTTTAGATTAAAAAGTTAACCATGCCAAATTAGTTTGATAGATAATACCAGAAATATGGTGATAAGTTATATTTTAGCAGTTTAAACCACAGAGAGTGATAGTGAGATAGTACGGAGCCCCTAAAGGGACATGGTGGTGGAAAAAAATCGGGGTGGGAGGAAAAAATATTTTTCAATTGTTTTGCATTCTCTCGCAAAAAAACGTTTGTTTTTCCTCGAGAAGCTTTGCATTCCCTCACAAAACTTTTGCATTCTCTCACAAAGATATTTGTGTTCTCTAGCAAAACCAATTGAGTTCAGACAAACTCTTCCTGTTTACTTTACAGCTTGCAGTTGTTCATATAGCTCCGTATGTTCACAATGGAGCGGTTAATAGAGTTTTATTTTGAACTTGGACTCGTGTATAAAGAAATAGCCTAGTCAGTGCTTAGTTCAAGGCACGGTTTTGGGACATTCTAAAATGCTTAATGTGGCTTAATGTTTCAAAACATTGGCATTGCAGGACCAAATTCGAAAATAAATACTGTTAAAATTATTAGGCTAATATTAATAACCTTATTAATAATATTACTATTAATGAAGCAGAATAGCCCAAAATATGAATGCAACGCCCTGCGTGTTAAGATTTTCTCCCCCATAGAAAACGCTTAAGGTAGGCTAATGAATGAAGAAAGTGATTTCAAAATCTGTTTACAGTTTATATTACGCACAGAAAAGCAGATAAGCCCAGAACGGAACATGCAGTTTCACGCGTTTTCTCTCCCGTAGACAAAAATCATATATTAAAAAAAAAAACTCTTAGCACGTTTATTTTTATATTTTAATAAAATATAAAACTTGGGCTTTTTATCCATTTTTTTATATTAAGCCACGTTAAGCGCGCTTTTCTATGGGAGAAAATGCTTATCGTGCAATTCAGCTAATATTTTGGGCTTGCATGTACACTAGTGATGCGCAGATGAGCTAAAACATCACCCGAATCCGCAGCTTCAGATAAATTATCCACCCGCCACCCGCCCGCACCTGTATTTTTGTCTGATTCAGATAACCGCACCCGATCATCACATTAGGGTTCGTACGGTCATGAAAAACCTGGAAAAGTCATTTCACAGC
>NW_015537966.1:186313-193534 GCF_001515605.1 Sinocyclocheilus anshuiensis
TGTGTACTGTTTATATTTATTATGTATATATAAATACACACACATGCATGTATATATTTAAGAAAAATGTGTGATGTTTATATCTTAAATATATTTAATATAAATTATATGAATATAAATATTTGAGCTGTCAAACGATTAATCGCGATTAATCCAGGGTTCGTACAGTCATGAAAAACCTGGAAAAGTCATGGAATTTTAAAACAGCAATTTCCAGGCCTGGAAAAGTTTTGTAAAAGTAAATAAACCCAGAAAGTTTTTGAAAAGTCATGAAAATCTATTTCACAATTCTCTGTATAATAGAATTATGTTTAATCAGGTCCTGAATTTCGTTGCGGGATTGCGCATACATCGCATTACTCATCCCCGCAGCTTTCGACTTTAAAATGAGGGAAATTGCTGCAAAACTTTTATTCAATATAGCGTGTAGGTTATATGAGTAAATAAAATCCACACAAACCATCAGATCAAATCAGTCATTTGAAAACAGCGTGAGTGATTCAGCTGTACCGTGTCCTCTCTCTGACTTTCTCTTCACATCGGCGCATCTAGAGCTGCTGCACGCTGCGATATAAGACTTTAGCTTGTGTTTCGGGACAGTTGACACTGACAGAATTGTCAATTGCCTAATCGGTCATTGTTGCATCGTCACAAAAATGTATTATTTTCACGTCTTTTTAAGCCATTCGGTACTCGCGCTCTCCAGAGGCACTTTTTTGTGCGCTCACAGTCACATCCAAAGCGTGCGCTGCCAGTACCAAATTGAGAAAGCACTGTCTGTTTTGTCTTAAGTTAATGTTAACAGTTGCGAAAGAAAACGCATGTGAATCAGTATTGGGGACATTCTACCAGAAACATACATTTCCACTTGTCAAAATCTTGGGTGAAAAAAAATATCTTATTCTTAAATCTGAACGTTGAGTCATATGGAGGACTTGTTAATCTATATGAAACACATATCATGCCATCTCAGCATGTTTTTATGATTGAAATAAATATTGATGCAGAAGTTATGTTTTAAGTTTTGATAAGCATTCCTATTTTAAATTGTTATTATAATTTTAATGTTAATGTAATATTAGACTATGGTAAAGTTCAGCCAAGGACATATAATAAGGGCCTAATTCATTAGAATATGACTGACAAATTAATAAACTAATTTCATTTTATTTCAATATAAAAACATATTTCATTTAACAATTTATTAAAATTCCATTTAACAATAACATGGCCAGATACAATAAAAATAAACAACTAGAATTGCACAATGGCACAAACGCAGACAGGAGTGAAAACAAAATTGTAATGGTACTACTACTATGTTCAAATTAATTTAACAATAACAATTACCAACTTGAATGGCACAAACTCAGACAGGAGTGAAAACAATAACCCGTGTTGTGCTACGCGTACACGGGTGTAATAAATATAAATATAACTTCCTAATATATAAAGTATATTTTACTATGATACTGCAAATGTATAGACATTTAACTGAATAGCACAAAGTAAAGTAACTGTGGTACCACATAATATTACGGCTCAGTAATAACAGGGCAATACAATGGTAATATCTGCATTATTACTTAGGAAATGACATGGTAATAATGGAAATTGCATGTAATTTCCTAGGTAATAATGTAGATATTAGCATGGTATCTGTATGAATTGGAATAATTACAGTCTTCATTACATAAAGCTTATATAGATGACAATTACACAATAAAGAATGCATATCACTCTGTTCCACGAGCAGCTTTGGGGCTAGTTTGGGGCAACTAGTTTTCTTTCAATTAGGACTGGTTTTGTATTTAATTTTGATACTGACTGATTGTAGGCCTTATTGATCTTAGCTTTATTGGTCAAAAATGACCGTCCATTGAAAATGAATGGTAGAGATCGGAAATCTGAGAAATATTTAGTGTTCAGAAGCATGTTGATCATGTTCATGTTCACATATGTATTTTTGCCTAATACACTGCTCAAAAAAATTAAGGGAACACTTAAATCACACATTGGATCTCAATGAAAGAAATATTCAATTTAAAAATCTTTATTTATATACAGTCTATATGTGACAACAGTCAATGAAAACCAAAATCATCAACACACTGAGGGCTGGATTCAAAATCACACCAAAAATCAATGTAAAAAAAATAAAGTTACAGGCTGATCCAACTTGCATGAAGTTCATCACAGCAGCATCGGATGCTCCGACACATAATATACAAGAGGTTCTCAATAGGATTCAAGTCTGGGGAACGTGAGGGCCAGTCAATGGCATCAATGCCATTGTCATCTAAAAACTGCAAACTCTAGCCACTGAGACCGGGCATTATCATGCACCAGGAGGAATCCAGGATCCACTGCACCAGCGTAAGGTTTAACAGTGGCTCTGAGGATTTCATCCTGGAACCTAACAGCAGTAAGGGAACCATTGGCTAACAGGTGGAGGTCTGTGCAATCCTCCACGGATATTCCTCCCCAGACCATTACTGACCCACTGCCAAACCAGTCATGCTGGATGATGCTGCATGCAACATAATGTTCCACCGGCATCTCCAGACTCTTTCACATCTGTCACATGTGCTCAGTGTGAACCTGCTCTCATTTGTGAAGAGAACAGGACACCAATGGCGGACCTACCAATTCTAGTGTTCTCTGGCAAATGCCAATCGAGCTGCATGGTGCCGAGTTGTGAGCACAGGTCCCACTACAGGACATCGAGCCCTTAAGCCACCCTAAGAAAGTCTGATTCTGACAGTTTGGTCCGAAATATGCACACCTATAGCCTGCTAGAGGTCATTTTGTAGAGCTCTGGCAGTGCTCCTCCTATTCCTCCCCATACAAAGTAGCAGAAACCAGTCCTGCTGCTGGGTTGTTGCCCTTCTACATCCCTGTCCAGCTCTCCTCATGTAACAGTCTGTCTTCTGGCATCTTCTGCATGCTCTTGAAACTGTACTGGGAGACACAGAAAGCTTCCTTGTGATGGCATGTATGGATGTGCCATCCTGGAGGAGCTGGACTACCTGTGCAACCTGACTGGGTTACAGGTACTGCCTCGTGTTGCAGACAGTGAGAAGACCCCTAACCCTGGGCTCAGATCAATGAGGCCTACGATCAATCAGTTTCAGAAATAAATACAAAACCAGTCCTAATTGACAAATACTGACAATACTGACAAGCTGACAAATAGATTGGTACCAATATTTGGTGATAATATTGCATAACAAGAGATTTATAAGCTATTTTGTGTAGGCCGGTCATTTTTGGCCAGGAACACCACAAGTGTGATTTTCTTGCAATTTTTAGAAATTTTGTACAAAATAAAAGCTTTGCTAGTGTGATACACTGCAATGTTTTTTTTTTCATATTGTATTTAATATTAACAAAATTATCCACAAATAATGCTTTTTTCACTCAAAAACTGAGGTACATAAGCTCAGATTAATGAGGCCTACAAAAAATCAGTTCCAAAAAAAACCAGTCCTAATTGAAAGAAAAGAAGGTGACAAAAAGACTGATACCAATATTTGGTGATAATATTGCGTAACAATAGCTAATAAGCTATCTTTTTGTGGACCGGTCATTTTTGACCTGGAACACCACAAGTGTAACAAGGTGGAATAACATAAAAAAAAATTTTTTTTTACGAAAAAAAAAAAAGAAAATCAACCATTTTTGCTGTGGAAGTACCACCTGACTGGGTTACAGGTACTGCCTCGTGTTGCAGACAGTGAGAAGACCCCTAACCCTGGGCTCAGATCAATGAGGCCTACGATCAATCAGTTTCAGAAATAAATACAAAACCAGTCCTAATTGACAAATACTGACAATACTGACAAGCTGACAAATAGATTGGTACCAATATTTGGTGATAATATTGCATAACAAGAGATTTATAAGCTATTTTGTGTAGGCCGGTCATTTTTGGCCAGGAACACCACAAGTGTGATTTTCTTGCAATTTTTAGAAATTTTGTACAAAATAAAAGCTTTGCTAGTGTGATACACTGCAATGTTTTTTTTTTCATATTGTATTTAATATTAACAAAATTATCCACAAATAATGCTTTTTTCACTCAAAAACTGAGGTACGTAAGCTCAGATTAATGAGGCTTTTTGATGAGGCTCAATATTTTTGTCAGCTTGTTTTCTTTCAATTAGAAAACAAGTTGACAAAAAGATTGATACTAATATTAGGTGATAATATAGCAGCATACGAGATTTATAAGCTATTTTGTGTAGGCTGGTCATTTTTGTCCGGGAACACCACAAGTGTGATTTTTTTGCAAATTTGTTTTTTAATTTTGTACAAAATAAAAGCTTTTCAAAACAAATTTCTTGGTTAAACATTAGAGCATGCTAGTGTGATAAACCTCGGGTCTTTAGTGACCCAGGACATCATTCTCTACCCTCTCCCTCCTTAATTTTTTAAAGTTAGACTTTAACTTTCTTAGTATTCCTCAATTTATTCATTATAAACAATATAACAAGAAAAAAAATAGTAAAATATAAAAGAATGCCTGTTTTCTGATAAAGTTTGTTGTAAAAAGTGTATAGGGTCGCTACAGACCCGAGGTATGTAAATGTGTAAGTATTTTTTCCTGCGCAATTATATTTACATATCCGATGACTCAATCTGTGCAATGCATCTTTTTTCCTCAAGGTGGCACTGTTTGATACACAATGATGACGTGATGTTTCACTCATAATTACCGCAGGCATAAAACACGAATATCATCAGCAAAAATGTAACTGGTTTGAATGGCTTTACTGCAGAGCAATTACTATACGCAATGAAATATAAATGTCACTGCCATTTGATGGTGGATGTGGTGAATAAGCTGCCAGTGATCAAAATATTGAATATGAAGTCATTGAAAACGATAGTTTTGAGAATATGGTTGAGATCGTGAATGTGAGGCAGATGCTGAATGTACTGTGGAAGTGCTCTGACGATGATAGCGATGGTAAAATCATCTGCTCAAATTGAACCCTTTTAAGTTTCAAAGGGAAACGAAATATGCTTTATTTTATTCTTCTGTAATTGTTCTTAAAATATCAAGATCATTTTATGCTATTGCAGCAGTTAGAGGTCCATCCGTGCTGGATATATAGGTCCGGGTCGCTAAAGACCCGAATATGTAATAATGATTGGCAAAACATTCATGCATTTAAGGGTTAATATTGATAAAATTATCCACAAATAATGTTTTTTTCACTCAAAAACTTATGTACGTAAGCTCAGATTAATGAGGCCTACGATGAATCAGTTCCAAAAACAAACACCAAACCAGTCCCAATTGGAAGAAAATAAGCTGACAAAAAGATTGATACCAATATTAGGTGATAAAATTGCATAACAAGAGATTTATAAGCTGTTTTTGTGCCCCGGTCATTTTTGACTGGGAACACCACAAGTGTTATAAGGATTTGGACACAATCTGAGGGTTAAAACATTAAACCATATTAAGCGTTTTAGAATGTCACAAAACCATGTCTTAACCTAAGCACTGACTGTATTTCTTTATACTTGAGTCCAAGTTCAAAATAAAACTCTATGAACCGCTTCATTGTAAACATACGGAGCTGTATGAACCACTGCAAGCTGTATACAGGAAGAGTTTGTCAGAACTCAACTGGTTTTGTGAGAGAACGCAAAAGTTTTGCAAGGGGACGCAAATATCTTTGCGAGAGAATGCAAACGTTTTGGGAGGGATTGCAACGTTTCTCGAGGGAATGCAAAAGTTTTGCGAGAGAACGCAAAACATTTAAAAAATATTTTTTCCTCCCACCCCGAATTTTTTCCACTCACCCCAAATTTTTTCCACCACCATGTCCCTTTAAGGGCTCCGTAAGACCCAAGGGTCGAGAGCTAACAGGTGAACTAATGCCAGAGAGCTTGAGCGTGACACGGTCAAGGGCTCTCCGCCAGATCTGTTTACGCAGCGCGTGCCACTTCAAGCGGAAAGGACCCTGGCCTGCAAGATCGGGGGAAAAGCATAAAGAAGGAGGTTGGGCCAATCGTGGGCCAACGCATGCTTGGTCTTTGAGAAATAAATTGGGCAGTGAGAGTTGTCTTCTGAGGCGAAGAGGTCCACCTCAGCCTTGCCGAAGATCTCCCAGATCCTCTGAACCGTCTGCGGATGGAGCGTCCACTCCCCTGAGGGGACATTGCTCCCTAATAACATGTCCGCTCCTTGGTTCAATTTGCCCGGTATATGCGTTGCTCTCAGCAAGCGCAGGTTGAGCACATGGTGCCCTTTTAGGACTGGCAGGAAGAACTGACAGGATCGACATACTGCTAGTATTTCCAGGCAGTTGATGTGGAAGCCTTTTTCCGCCTTCGGCCAGTGACCTGAGTTGGAGGCATCTGTTGTGACAACTGTCCTTCTGCAAACCATCCCTATGGCCACGCCCTGTTCCATCTAGTGGAAGTTTTTTCCGGGGGCCAGGCCTGACTCACCCTGATCTGCAGGCGTCCATGACGCCACGCATGGGATGGAACCCGTGGTTTCAACCAGCGCTGAAGGGGGCGTATCCAAAGCAGACCCAACTGTAGCACCGCCGCCATGAGGCCCAGCATCCACTGAAACGCTTTGAGAGGGCAAGTGGTACCAATCTAGAAGGAGGTTGCTAGCCTCCGTATGGCCAGAGCCTGTTCCGGCGACTACAGTCGAGTCGAAAAGTGTTCCCAGGAACGATATTCGCTGGCTGGAGAACAACAAGCTCTTGGCAAAATTGACCCTGAGTCCCAGGCACTCCAGGTGGCTGAGGAGGAGGGTCCTGTGTGATATTAATGGCCAGAGCCTGTTCCGGCGACTACAGTCGAGTCGAAAAGTGTTCCCAGGAACGATATTCGCTGGCTGGAGAACAACAAGCTCTTGGCAAAATTGACCCTGAGTCCCAGGCACTCCAGGTGGCTGAGGAGGAGTGTTCTGTGTGATATTAATTCTGCCTCTGACTGGGCCAGAAGGAGCCAGTCGTCGAGGTAGTTGAGAATGCGGATTCCCATCTGTCTCTGAGGTCCATGTACTTCGTAAAAGTGCGGGGGCCAGAAAGTATGCATCCAGCGAAAAGAACCAGTGTCTTGGGCGAATGTGCGCAAGGATCTGTTTCAGCGTAGTCATCCTGAACAACCTTTTCATGAGGGCGTGATTCAGGTGTCTGAGATCGAGGATGGGCCGGAGGCCACAATCCTTTTTGGGGGAGAGGAAGT
>NW_015537966.1:195404-202396 GCF_001515605.1 Sinocyclocheilus anshuiensis
ACAGTTTGAAGCAGAACAATTCGAACCGCATTTGGCCAATTCCCTTCTTCAGCTATGGTCTCAAATAAAGAGAAAAAAACATCAGGGTCATGTTCATTAAACTAAGGGAGCAGTCTTAAATTACCCGCCAAGTCAAAACTACCCGACACATTTACGGCTCTCTCACTACCCTCTAAGAATAGTTTTCCTTCCTTTATCAATTTTAAACGTTCCACTTGTAAATCAAAATCACGCACCGATTTTTCAGCTTCCAACCTTTTCTATTCAAATTCGCGCTGTTTGAGTGAACTTTCGGTTTTTAATTTTTCAATCTCAAATTCATATCGTTTAGTTTCCTTAACCAAATCTTTATCATGACGTTGTTGCATTTCCAAGATCTCTTTTCTTTGTTCAAAAGACAACCCTGAGAAGATATTTAACGAACCCTTCATCTCAACTTCATGTTTTTTCTGTGCGGAAACGATCAAAAGATTATTTTCAATTAACCAGTTTCTCACAATAGAACGAAGTTCGCTTTTCTTTACTCGTTTGTCCACATCACTAATTTTAAAATGCTCTATAATCTCCCACAACTGTTGTTTTACAAACAAATCTAACACATCTTCTGAAGGCGCTTTAATAAACTCATCAACGGATGCCATTTTAACATTTCAAATTGTTGGCTTATTTTCAATTTAAAGGCAATGCATTTACAAGTCGTACAGATTAAACATATATTCTAATTCTTCCCTTCTACGCTACCTAACAACCCACTAAACTGTTCTATGCCTAGTCTTCATGCAGCTTCCCAGAGTGAAGTGACATTAAACACCAAGCTACTGATGGTTTCAACACTGAACGAAATTGTCCAGCCCGCAACCACGGCGGTGTGCTTCACCCAAAAGCCTGCACAAAAATAAAAAAGGCAAAATAACAAACCTCTAAATCTCTCCTCTCATTGTTCCTGCAAGTCCCTTTTAAGACCAGTTGATTTAGTCCAGGTGCAGCACCACGTCATCCAATCACCTACAGACAGCCAATCACCTGTGACTTGGGAATAAACACAGAGTAACTCACTAAGACGTAACATCAAGGTAGTTCAGAATGTGGATCATTCTCCATTCCCCATCTGTCTCAGAGGGGAAAGAGCCACATCCATGCACTTCGTAAAAGAGCGAGGAGCCGGGGACAGTCTAAAGGGAAAGGACCGTGTATTGATATGCCACTCCCTTGAAGGCGAATCTCAAGAATCGTCTGTGATGGGGGGCTATCTGGATGTGAAAGTAAGCATCTTTCAGATCCAGCGAAAAGAACCAGTCCCCTGGCCGGATTTGCGAGAGTATCTGCTTCAGTGTAGTAATTCTGAACGGCCATTTCATGAGGGCACGGTTCAGCTGTCTGAGATCGAGGATGGCCATCCTTTTTGGGGACGAGGAAGTAGCGGCTGTGGAAGCCTGACTCGCTCTGAGCTGGTTGAACTGTTTATACGGCTCATATCGCCAGCAAATTCATCACCTCTGAGCGCAGGATGTGTGCATCTTTGCTCTAAACTGAGGTGGGAACCACGCAGTTGAATCGCGGGGTATTCGAGCGAATTGCAGTGAATAACCTCGTTTTATTGTCTCCAACACCCAGTTTGGCACTACAGGGATGGCCTGTCAGGCCTCAGCCTGTGTGATAAGGGGTTGGATTAAATTGAGAGGCTGGTCGACGTATGAGGACCCCACACTCAGGAGAGGAAATTTGCTATGCCTGAATATGCTTTCAAAAAATGCTTCGCTAGACTTAATGCTTTCATAGCAGAGTAGTCAGCCCCCGTGCACGCTGCCTCAGAGTGGGTGTGGCCCAGACGGGTCCAATTTGAAGCTGTCAGTGATAATAATCATTAGTGACAGCATTCTCTTTTAATCCGCCTAAAAAAGATCAAACCGCTCGTTAGAAGAGGAATTTTGATGATCTTTATGTGTAACACTCTGGCAGATCAAAAATGCTGTGTGCATTCTCTCAAATCTGCTTGTAGCGGATGAGGGGCCGGGCGGGGCCGTCTTTATTCAAGAAGGCGAGCCGCGAGCAAAGCAAGAGCGAGACATGAACTCTCGTAGTAAGAGCGGTCTGTCTCAGCAGCGCAGCCTCACCGTGGGCATGACCCAGGCGAAAGGTGCGTTCAAATACAAAGCTGTCAGCGATATTGAATCATTGGTGACAGCGTTCTGCTCCAAACTGCCCAGGAGGATTGAGCCGCTCGACAATGTAAACACACTGGCAGATCAAAGAGCTGCGTGGAGAGTGATGAATGCGGGGGCTTTGCCGGCATTAAATCACTCAAACCTGATTGTTCATACCCGTGAGTTCGTCATTTCTACCTCCGAGTAATTGGGAGGAGGGAAACACAAGGGCGGGGGAGGCGGGGCTCAGCGACGCACACACAAATGCGAAGCTGCCAGCATTTTGCTTTGATCTGCCCAGGAGGATTAAGCTGCTCATGAACGAGGAGCACTGATTCTCACGTTTAACACACACTGGCAGATTAAGCACGCCTGATGTGTGTCAGCATGAAATTGCTCTGCCTGATCGCTCAACCCGCGAGCTCTCCGTTGCTTCCTTTGAGGTAACTGGGAGGAGAGAAACATGAGAGCAGGGAGGCGGGGCCGTCTTCCGTGAACGAACAGGGGCAGACTGCTTTCGTGGTAACAGCAGCCCGTGTCTGTTAGCGCAGTCATAGTGACACACACAATTCGAAGCTGCCAGTGGCAGCATCTGCTCCGATCTACTTAGGAGGATAGAGCCGCTCGATGTAAAGAGGGCCACTGATCCTTACGTGTGAGACACGGATCGAAGCGCAGCGGGGAGAGCGAGTATGCAGGCTCTGTGTCGGCGTGAGATCGCTCAGACCCAGTTGCTTAGTTCCCAGGCTTCGTCGTTTCTCTCTCCGAGGCTTGCTAAGTACCTCCAAGTAACTGGGAGGAGAGAAACACAAGAGCGGGGGAGGCAGGGCTCAGCAGCGCACACACAAATGCGAAGCTGCCCGCGTTTTGCTTTGATCTGCCTGGGAGGATTAAGCTGCTCATGTAACGAGGTGCACTGATCCTCATGTGTAAACGTATGATGTGTGTCGAGGATTGCTCAAGTCTGATCGTTCAACCCGCGAGCTCATCGTTGCTTCCTCCGAGGTAGCTGGGAGGAGAGAAACATGAGCACGGGGAGGCGGGGCCGCCTTCCGCGAACGAACAGGGGCAGACTGCTTTTGTGGTAAAAGCAACCCGTGTCTTTGAGCGCAGCCAAAGTGACACACACACAAATTTGAAGCTGCCAGCGGCAGCATCTGCTCCGATCTACTTAGGAGGATAGAGCTGCTCGATGTAAAGAGGGGCACTGATCCTTACGTGTGAGACACGGATCGAAGCGCAGCGGGGAGAGCGAGTATGCAGGCTCTGTGTCGGCGTGAGATCGCTCAGACCCAGTTGCTTAGTTCCCAGGCTTCGTCGTTTCTCTCTCCGAGGCTTGCTGAGAGAGGAGAAACGTGAGAACGGGGCTGTTCAGTGAAAGGTGGACCGTGAGTGGAGAAGAGCGAGACTCGTGCTCGAGTGAGCATTCTGTCTCAGTAAACGCGTAGCTCACTGCCCTTCTGCAGCGGATCCGAGTGCAACGGAGAGAGAGCTTTGGCAGGCTTGGCGGGCTTCGTCACCATAGGCTGGTACAGCTCCGCTGCCTAGCCATTGGTTCGTTTTTTAATACACTGCACGAACCACTGGCCGTGCACTTTCACTGCGTGAATGAAGAAGGCTTCAGTTCAGGAGAAAAAAGGCTTTTTCCCATATGCGTCTAGCAAGACGCAGTACGAGTGTAGTATCAAAAGGGAACACTAGTTTATTAGCTCTGGAAGTCTATGGCAGCCCATAGAACTGCTCGCGGGAAAGCAATGAAATTTGGCACACAGATAGAGGACAGTCTCAATATTAACCATACAGATCTGGACACTGAGAATGCGTGCGCAGAGGAAAGGGATCACACATGACCATGGTGTATTATGTAGGGCCACAGGGAATGCTCTAACACAGGAAAGACATTATCTGTAGGGGGCAGTCATGTAATGTACTGAACTGAAGCGGCAGAGAACATTAATCACGGCCTGCTGTAGTCTATTTTATTGCGTTTACTACGCGAAGGCCAATAAAATATTCATAATTATGTTATCAATAGTATTATCACGTGTTTATCGTGACAGTTTGATCACTGAAAAATCATTTCAAAAGTATTACTCTACAGCCTTATTTTTATTATTATTATTATTTGCCACGTTCTTCGTTAATAAAATTAAGACCATCAGTACACAATTTTCCACACCACAATCTGTCAAGCACATCTTACCAGCAAACATACACTTGTTCACATCCTTCTCTTCACTCTCTGAGAAAGAAGTCTCCAAACTCATCCTTTCTAATCATCCTACTACTTGTCCGCTTGATCCTATTCCATCTCATCTCCTTCAAGCCATTTCTCCTGCAGTTTTATCTGCACTCACTCACATCATTAACACATCCCTTCACACTGGTGTTTTTCAGCATTTAGACAGGCTCGTATAACCCCACTACTTAAGAAACCCACCCTTAACCCATCTCTTTTAGAGAACTACAGACCGGTTTCCCTTCTTCCTTTCAGTGCAAAAACAATTGAATGAGCTGTGATCAACCAAGTCTCTGCCTTTCTCACACAGAACAACCTCCTCGACAGCAACCAGTCTGGTTTCAGAAGTGGACATTCAACCAAGCCTGCCTTGCTCTCAGTTGTTGAAGCCATAAGACTGGCAAGAGCAGATTCCAAATCTTCAATACTTATCTTGCTGGATCTGTTCGCTGCTTTTGACACGGTTAACCACCAGATCCTCCTGTCAACCCTATTGGCAAAGGGCATCTCAGGAACCACACTCCAGTGGTTTGAGTCTTATCTCTCAGATAGGTCCTTCAAGATATCTTGGAGAGGTGAGGTGTCCAAGTCACAACATCTAACTACTGGGGTGCCTCAGGGCCATAGACCTTCAGTTGTTATTCTTTCAAATTTCATGCAATTGTATGTAATTTCACAGTATTTTCACCTCCTAAATTAGTAGGCCTACACTACTTGTGCAGTCACAATTCTTTAATGGTACAATTTACTCAGGCCGATGACTTTTTTTTTTTTTTTTTTTTTGACATTAAAATTATTTTTATAATATAGGTTAAGCAAAACAAATGTGATTATTTCTGAGAACTTTTTAACTGCAGGCAGACATTATGGTACTTTGTTGGAGATATGCGATCAAAAAATAATAGATAAAAAAAATGTATAACAGAAAGCGCAAAGGCGGGGAGTAAAAAAAAACAAAGCTTTAGAAAAATATAATGAATTACAAGTCTGTAGAGAACAGTGCGCTATTGCAGACTTATATACTGAAGTTTTAATTGCATTATTGTAATAGCTATAGTCAATCGTGAACTAAAGTGGGCCGCCCTAAGGCGTGAAACTCCAGGGCAGAAAATGACTCCCACTCCGGCCCTGGTCTGGGGTTTTAATGCTTTAGAAAGCGTAACCACTAGCTTGGGTCACGTGAGTTACCTCAGCCAATAGTGTAATTGCAGCGACCGGCGTTCAGAGTTTTTGAGTTAGTTTACATCCAAAAATGTTTAAAAAAAATAAAATAATGTTTATGTTGCATAGTTTAATTCGAAATATGGATTAGAGTGTTTGTCTTTATATATATATATGTGTTTAATAATAACTGACCACTGGTGTAGGAGGAGCTTGCATAATACATGGTTACTGTATGTTAGTGGATAATACCAATAAAAATCTTGCAATGCTGAAAAATGCATCTTGTCATTTATTTTTGAATCCTGCAAGTAGGCCTAAAGCCTACATTTACAATAAAAAAGTCTGAATGATGAAAAATAATTTTGTATCAAGTATAAATATGCATATCGCTTGTATGCTGGGCATTTCAACCTACTTTTAAAAGCATCTTACTTTTAAATGCATCCAATTCTAGCCCCCCTGGAGCCAAGCCTGCTCTTCTCACCTTTATTCATAGGGTGGGGGAGGTGGAAGGTGGTTTGGCCAGTTTACAATGCACACAAATGACCCCCTCTCATTAACAATTGTGAAGTTAATTCGTGCCATTTCAAGAGTTGCGAAACCTAAGGTGCATGGGGTTGGGGGCCCAAATATTGTCTTTTGCCTATGTCTTCTTAGCCAACAGACAACCAGGTGAGACACAGGGCTCATGACCGATCTAAAGTATCCAGATTAAAAAAAAAAAAAAAATCAAAGATTTACTCACACTGCACATTGTTTGAAATCAATTTATTTTTGTAATTAAAAAAGTTTTAAGAAGGCTTTTTATTTGCAATATTTTGTTTGTTTGTTTTTTTAATTAGCTTTCATATTCTGTCAGTTTTATAGCTAACAAACAATATTGATTTGAAGACATGAAATGTTATTTCCAGTAATTTATTATGCAGTGAATAAAACAGCTTGCGAATAGTCAAATAACGTTATTTACTTCAGAAAAGACAACAATACAGGCTAAAATAAGTTAAGGAGTTGGAGCAACTGGCTTGTACTTTTGGCACTTTTAATATAAATTCTTTCAAATTCTGTCAGTTTTGTAGCGAAAAGTATTTTCCTACTTGAGCTGTCTGGCTGTATACAATCTTTTATTTGTACAAAATAACTAGGGATGCACCGATACCGATACTGGTATCGGTATTGGGCCCGATACTGAGCTTCTGTACTCGTACTCGTACTCGTTAAAATGCCCCGATACCAAACGCCGATACCACACAACATGTGATCAGTGCCATATTCAGACAAAGAAACACCGACAACAGAACAACAGACAGCAGAATGGAGTTATAAGAGATTAAGGATGTCTACGAAGTATATGTATGCAATGAATATAATGTTAAACTTTCAGTATTAACATCTGTATAACTGATGTGCGCGAGCTGATAAACAAAGCACGCTGAGTGGATTGAGCG
>NW_015537966.1:202783-203045 GCF_001515605.1 Sinocyclocheilus anshuiensis
TGAACGGCCTCCATGGCCGTAACAGGACAGACAGTGAGTTCGTGAACATCCTCTGTGGCCGTGACAGGGCAGACAGAGAGTTCGGAAGTGGACGGCACCACCTCAGGAGGTTCTGCAGCAGATTCAGGCACAGGAAAGGCCCTTGGAACGGACTCGTGGATAGGAGAGGCCTCTGAGACAGACTCATAGGCAGGAGATGCCTCTGGGGCAGATTCAAGGACAGAAGAGGCCTCTGGAGCAGACTCGTGGACAGGAGAGGCCT
>NW_015537966.1:203159-203935 GCF_001515605.1 Sinocyclocheilus anshuiensis
GCCATTAAAGTAAGGGCAGCAGAGGGTGGCAGGACCTCTATGACTGTTGGGCTTGAGAGCACTGATGTCATGGGGATGCCCGCAGCTCGCACCGACATCAGCGGTGGGTCCATCACACCAGCTATCAGTCGTTTCAGTCTTGGCCCAAGCTCCACGTCCGACTCAGGCGTGGCGGCCATCTTGGCCGGGGACTCAGGCGTGGCGGCCATCTTGGCCGGGGACAGGCGTGGCGGCCATCTTGGCCCGGGGACTCAGGCGTGGCGGCGTGGGACTCTGAAATGGTGGCCATGTCGTGATGAGACTCTGGAAGATCAGTTGAGATGTGATGAGACTCTAGAAGGGCGGCCATTTTGTGAAGAGACTCTTGTGTGGCGGCCATCTTGCGCTGAAGCTCTTGAATTGCAGGCATTTTGTGAAGAATCTCTTGATGTGCCGGCATGACGTGAGCAAGCTCTGGCTTGGCAGACGTGACGTGAGCAGGCCCTGGGGTAGCAGACATGACGTTAGCAGACTCTGGCTTGGCAGACATGACATGATCAGGCTTTGAATTTGTAGACGTGACATGAGTAAACTTTGACTTAACTGGCATGATTTGAGCAGGTCCTGGAGTAGCAGACATGGCATTAGCAGACTCTGGCTTGGCAGACAAGACGTTAGCAGGCTTTGGTGTAGCAGACGTGACATGAGCAGACTCTGGTTCTGGTTTAGTGCCGTGTTCCTTCTCCACGACACCCACAGTGAAAGCAGATCCACTCAACTGCAGAGCAAAGTCTATA
>NW_015537966.1:203950-207519 GCF_001515605.1 Sinocyclocheilus anshuiensis
TTTCTGAAAATATCAGTTAGGAGATTTATAACGAGTGGTTCCGTACATTATTACAGCAAAGCACGTGATTTCAGTACTAAGCCGCTGCAATGCTATTAAATTACAGATGATGTACCATAGAGCAAAAAATTATAACTCAAAGTCAAATATAAACACGCCTTACTCAAAATCACAGATTTTGAGAATCAACTTCAAATAAATGAGCACATTTCACGTATGGGTCAATATCACTGTAGGGTGCCTTTCGGTGTCCTGTACATAACTCATTTGCTATGATAACTTGACATAAAAATTACTATGAAAGGGTGTGTTATATTAGGTTACGTTTTTATATTCATAACAAAAGCATTACTTGGCTCTTTAGATACATTTTCTAGATTTTTTTATTGATTTTTTTTATAAGAGGATGCTTGTTATTTTGCTATGTCCCATGCACTGCTCATTAAATTTGAATTAGAGTAGAATATAGTCAAATAATAAAATTATAATTTTTTCTCTCTATTAATATTTTGTTACATTTTTGTTAAACTCAATTTGAGTGTATTGATCATTTGGTAATAAAAACAATATTTTTTATTTAATAAAAAAGAAGAGTTTGTCCATGTCCCTTGAATGGTTGTCCACCCTGTCGTATTGGGGAATCCTCCCCTTTAAGAAAAGACCATCCACTTTAGTGACATCAGGACAACAGATTTTTTTGTCTCTTCAGTGGCGGGAATTTCAACAGCTGAGGTAAGTTGGTGACTTTTCAATTGACACATTTTGTTCGTCTGAGTTTGCTTACTTGCTTTGCCAAAGCTTAACATGTCCACCCTGTCGCCATAAAATATGCCAGAAGTGATTAGAATACAGTATTTTCAAAATATGTAAGTTTAAATATACCAAATTCTCTTCAACAACAAGACTAACTATTTAGCCACACTTTGTTGTAAGCTAATATGCTAATTGAAGCTCAAAATGTCCACCCTGTCAGCCACTTAGACATGACAGGGTGGGCACAGCATTCATTTGTAGGTAATATTGCAATTTATAGTAATTTAATATCGTAATTTATAGAAATATCTGCTGTAGATAATATTTAGTAATTTATAAAAACATAAAATCATTGCTCTTTCTCAGGACATGCCTCTGAGTGCAGCAGAAATTGCACGGCAATACAGAAAATGTCGGGATGCAAACCCCGAACGAAGAGAAGCATACCTTAAGAAAGAAAGGGAGAAATGGAGGAAAGATAGAGATACAGGGAAGAAGAAAGGTATTAATGACCTCACTGAGAGAGGAAAACCTGCTCAAAGGAAAAAATGGAGGGAGGCAAATAAAGCTGCCAGAGCTAAAGCCAGGACATTGTTATTGTTTGTGAATGTATATCTAGATGTAGCTGAGTAGTTTTAGCACATAACCACCTGCTGGTTAATTTGACATTTCTGCTTATAACTTCTGGCAAGTTTAGCCAAAAATTATCAAATTGATCTCATATGTCAGCCTTTTTGGGCATCGGCCATTTTGGGTTTTGTAGTAAAATGCTGTATCAACAAATGTCTTTAACAGGGGTCTCCAACCCTGCTCCTGGAGAGCTACCACACTGCAGAGTTCAGCTTCAACCCTAATCAAACAAACCTGAACCAGCCAATCAAGGTGTGCAGGGCTACTTAATTACAGACAGGTTAGGGGTGTGCGATAGGACGATTTTTGATCACGGACGATAAAAATGTTTTTGAAGAACTATCGTAGTATCGTGCTACAGCGCACATTCTATCAGTTGCAGTTCTGGCGCTGCCGTATCAATATACTGTACAACGCGACATACATTCACATCAGTGTTAACTCAGCGGTAGAGTTACTCTCACGGGACACTGCAGTAATTCGCAGTCACAAAAGTACATTATTTGCATCTGCTTTAAAGCCTTGCCGGTTAAACGTTTCATTCCCCTGCTGAAAAAAACAATAGAAACCATTACAGAAATCCTAATGGTTTCCATTACAAAACCATTACAAACCATCAGCAATTAACCATTAAAACCAAATGGTTTCCATTACGTAGTGTGTTTTGGGCATATTCCTTTAGGATTTATTGGTTTGTATAGGTTTCCATTACAAATTTGTATTGGTCATGATTTGCACATAATGGTTTCCATTGCAGTTTTGTATTGGTTCTGATGGTTCCATTAAAAAAAAAAAACAACAGAAATCATCACAGAAATGTTTATGGTTTCCACTACAAATACCATTACAAACCATCAACTTTTAACCAATAAAACCATTACCAAATGGTTTCCATTACATAGCGTGCTTTGGGACATATTCCATTAAAATGTTGTGGTTTGTGTTGGTTTCTATTACAGATTTGTATTGAATTTGATTTACACATTTTTAATGGTTTCCATTACAGATTTGTATTGGTTTTGATCTGCACGTTTTTAATGGTTTCCATTACAGATTTGTATTGGTTTTGATTTACACAATTTTAATGGTTTCCATTACAGATTTGTATTGGTTTTGATCTGCACATTTTTAATGGTTTCCATTACAGATTTGTACTGGTTTTGATATGCATATTTTTAATGGTTTCCATTACAGATTTGTACTGGTTTTGATCTGTACACTTTTAATGGTTTCCACTGCAGTCAGGTGCACAGGAAGCCATTAAAACCTGCTGGTCATGTTAATTATAACATCACAATTATGAATTGGTTTTGACCTTATTGTTAAAAGAAACACCCTCAAGAACATATATTTTGATAAACTGTTGCCAAAACAACACTAGAAACTGTAACCTAAAATCATAACCAGTTAATATTGCAAAGACTTCCATATACCACCTTTTTGCATCAGGTTGTGTTTTTCCAAAGTAAATTCATCGACCACGCACATGAAATCAAAACCATAAAAATTATTAATCTCTTGCTTCTTAACTCAGAGGTAAATAAACATCAAACACAAAAAGTTAACATTTTAACATCTTTATTTAAAAATAAAGAAGTATGAATGTGTGTTTTCTGGCTTTCACCAGAATTAATCTTGCAGAATCCACCAGAATAAATTTCACGCTGATTAATCCTGCAAAAAGAAATAAGCATGCTTCATTGAAATAAGATAGGCCTACATGTAGAGATTGTAAACTTTATAGCCCATCCTTAAGGCTGCATTTACACTGCAGGTCTTGATGCTCAGTTCTGATTTGTTGACTATATATGTAGTGCTTAACTGTCCATTTAAACTGAGCGGTGTAACTTTCGGAATGGTTATGCAAATACTCACCACTGACAGTCTTTGCACGGTTTATGTACAGTGGGTACGGAAAGTATTCAGACCCCCTTCAATTTTTCACTCTTTGTTATATTGCAGCCATTTGCTAAAATCATTTATACTGCTGAATATTGAAAAGACTGAAACGGCTGTAAACAAGGAAGTTATTTTTACTTTCAATAACACCAATAAGACGCAGCCAACAGATTCACTGAGCAGTGCTGTCACCCTTAACAGATGCTTGTCACCCTTTCCTCAGCAGACATTCAAACTGATGATTTATTGTGAATATGAGATTGAGCTGAAGAATGAATGCTGTATTA
>NW_015537966.1:207529-242403 GCF_001515605.1 Sinocyclocheilus anshuiensis
ACGGCTACTCGTGTGATATTGCACATATAAATCAACTAGTTAATAGTGAGAATTGTCCCTTAAACTAAAATGTTACCATATAAATATTTTTCAGTTTGATAGTGACTCATGACTTAAGACTCTGATTGTGGTGTGTGTATTTGATGTGTTCAGGTGTGTCGTACATCAATGCGCTATCTTGCTTTGATGATATCCAGGCCTGTGCTCAAACTGAAGGAAATCAACCCTCTTCTCTTTAACTTTGTGGAGGAGCTGGTGGAAATCAGAGTAAGTTTTTTTTTTTTTAATTGTGACAGCGTAAACCTTTTTTTTTTTATTATTATTTGTTAAACGGGTTATTATGAAAAGTGCATTTGCTGAAACAGCATCCAATTGTAAGCAATCTAATTATATCTCTTATCATTGTTGTACTTCAGAAATTACGTCAGGATATATTGCTAATGAAGCCATATTTCATCACCTGTAAGGAGGCCATGGAGGCCCGACTCCTGCTGCATGTAAGTAATTAGGACACAATCTCATTTAGGCCATGTCACAAATGGTGCCCTACACCCTTTCATTTCTCCTTGGAGTTTACACTTTAGTGGCATAAGATGTATAAATTGGCTGTGCTGTGGAGCCTGCATAACTCAGCAAAAGTCTGCATCAGGGGCACAAATGTGACCACAAAAGGGACACTCTACATCCTTCATGGACACACTCCTGTATTTCATCTAGGACAGGGCCTTACAGTCAATGTTGTTGGCTGCAGCACACTCCAAAAAAGACAAAATAAAAGTGAAAAAGTTAAAGCATATCCAAATTAAACTGTTTTGAAACAGTTCCCAGTAAGCATGTGAATTGGTAATAAGTGAGGGTATCATGTTTAGGTATAAAAGGAGCATCTCAATCTTTGCAAGCAAAGCTGGATCATGGCTCATCACTTTGTGCCCAATTTCATGAGAGAATTGTCAAACAAATCAAAAATCACATTTCTCAATGCAAAATCGCAAAGAATTTAGGTCTTTCACCATCTACCATACATAATATTGTGAAAAGATTCAGGGAATCCAAAGAAATCTCAGTCTGTGTAGGGCAAGGCAGGAAACCTTGTAACGATTGGCCTTATCGGTCTAATTACATGGGTTTAAAATGGGATCAGATTAAACTGTGTGATGTAAAATAAGTGTTTTAAAAAGATGAGACAACGACAAATGTAGAATGAATAGTGTATTTACAGAATTCACAAGGAACTTAAAACAACACAATAAAACTAGAAATCCTAGGCTGTTAAAAGAGTGTTTAATTTCCATACCATTAAAACAGTCCTTAAGAAATCCATCATGCTGTAAGTTCCAATGTAAAAGTGTCCACCGGTGTATATACAATCCAAAGAAAGTGATAATCCAATAAAAGTGAGATGCTGGAATGGCAGGTCCACAAAGGTAATTCCTCAATCCAGCGTGTTCAGTGCTTTGGCCAGAGACCCTGATTTAATTTTTTTTTTATGCATACAATTCAAATACAAACTTTAACGGCATATTTCAATAACTGAACACATATTATTAGTGTTGATACAGCAAATTGAAAAAAAAAAGCAAAGCAGAAAAAAATGGAAAAAGGAAAAAGAAGGGTGTGAGTCTTATTCTATCAACAAAAACAATTTTAAATTATATAAGAGTTTCTAGGCAATTCTGTCTGTCATGTAATTCATTCTTCCATCCGCTGAAGTGGGGGTTATCCTTTAAATACTTGCATCTATGAATAAAGTGTTTGCACAAAATAATTAAGTTATTTATCAAAAAGTCTAGGTTCTTATCTTTCAACAATACTCCAGCTTTAATTGAGACCACAGTCCAAGGGTGTATTGGTATATGTTTGGAATGAAGCCAGTTTTGAAATTCAAGCCAGAAAACATGTTCTACCATTTCAATGTCATCCTCACAGAACCCGCATGAATTATTCTCCCAATTAAATCTTTCATGCAAAACGTTATTAGAAGGATAAATGTCATTTAAAATTTTAAATGTCACTTCTTTGGCCTTAGGAAGGATTGGATATACTAAATATCGCTTCCTTATTTTCTTTGCCTCTTCTTCACTAAATTCTTGAAGAACATATTTTCTTTTCTGCTGACTGGGGAAATATTGTTTAGCTAATACCTTTCTAATAAACTTATTTGTAAATTGTTTGCTCTTTAGATTTGTACCTTCAATACAGAGTGATTTAATTTCTGGTATAGTATTAGAGTACAAAACAAACTGTTGAATCATTGTTTGTAGGGGTACTGGGATGGCCTTCATTACTTTGTTGTATTCTCTAATTGAGCATTGTAAATTAAATTTACCACACAAATCATTATAATATAAAAAAAAAAAAACATAATTATCCATCAAATGCGATATTGCCCATATTTCTTTTTCCATCCAAGTCCCTGCAAACAAAGATTTTCGATTACTAAGTATCCATCTTGGACAGCAAATCCCTGCCAAATATAGTTATATCCCTTTGTAGCCATAAGTTCAACATCTTTTTACATTTATCAATATTTCTAAGAATATTTTCTTTCTCTCTTATTTCTTTATTTCGGGTGACTGTAATACCCAAATATTTAACTTCCATTTTAACACTTCCATGTTACTGATTGAGTGAGCTGGTTGTTCATGCAAAGCAAGAATTTCACACTTATTAATATTTAACATAACACCTAATGCTTTAGGAAATTGATTAATTGAATCTAGTGCTGCAACAATTTGGTTTAAATTTTTTAAGAACAAAGTTGTATCGTCTGCAAATTGAGTTATTATGATGTGTTTCCCCAATATGTTAAAGCCTTCAGATCCACTGTTCTTTACCATAATGGACAATAATTCAGCAACCATTATAAATAGTAAAGGAATATAATAAATGTTACACCATTGCCTAATGCCCCTCTTAACTAAAAATCTTGAGCAAGTGCCATGTTCTAAAGATACACAACTATTACTATCATTATAACGTATACTAATTAGATTTGTGAATTTCTGACCAAAACCAAAATGCTTTAAAGCTTCTAAGATAAACGGATAAACGGTTCTACTGAATCAAAGGGTTTGTAGAAGTCTAGAAATACAATGAAGCCATTCTCTACAAATATATCACTGTAATCGATCAAATCTAGAACTAATCTTATGTTGTTATGAATGGATCTTCCACCAAGGAAGCCAGATTGAGTTTCACTTATTACCTGAGACGGCCATTTTTTCATTCTAGCTGCTATAATTCCTAAAAATGTCCGCACTTGTGGCCCAAGAGCACCATCTACCTGCCATCTACCATCACTTGGCAGAGATGAGGGAAGCCGACAAAGTTGGCTTTCTTGATGCCCCCATCTCCCAGGCTGGGCTATTCGGAGACACTGTCGAGAACTTCTCCCAGCAGTTTTTGGCAGTGCAGCGACAGACTGAGGCGATTCAGCACATCTTGTGCTTGTGTGATCCTCCAGCTGACACCGCACCGCCACGGGCCACACTTCAGCCTGCCCGTCGCCCAGGGCGCCCTCCTGCAGCTTCCAGAACCGCTCCGTCTCACGCTGAGACCACGTCGAGCCCCACGTGTCACAGCTGGCCCCTAAGTCCTCCAAGAAGACGACGAAGCGGCTCTGACATGGATGGCCAAAGGGGCGAGGAACTGCTCTTCTACAGGAGGTGGTGAAGACAGCACCGCTCCTTCCCCCGGAGGAGGGCCAGGCGGAGAATCCTTGGTTTTGTTTTGTTTCTGTTCCACCACTAGCACAAGGGCAAGTGGTACCCACATTTTCAAAGAAAGAGCAGTTTCCTTTTCCTCTGGGCCATCAGGCTCTTGGGTTGACAGTGAGCAATGCACTGCCTCCTCACTCTCGCCCATGATGCCCCCTATCGCCAGTGGCCAAAAGATTGCTGTTTGGGGACGCAACACCTCCCCACGCATCTCCGGCAGGGCTCCTCGTGTCCCTGAAGGGGACTCCCAGCACGACTTTCCACGGGGCCCATCCAGCACGACTTCCCACCGCTGCACCACTGCGGGTATGACGATTGTCCCTTTGGTGCCACTCGCACAGTTTGGGAGCGTGGCTTGCGCTGCCCAAACCAACCCCCTGGCTCATTCGGACAGTCCGACTCGGCTACGCAATTCAGTTTGCCAGGTGACCCCCAGTTTCAGAGGCGTCCTCGAGACTTCGGTGGCAGTCCGAGATGCCCTTGTCCTACGTGAAGAGATTGCTGTCCTATTGGCGAAGGATGCAACCGAGCCTGTCCTTCCAGCTGAGATGGAGTCTGGGTTTTACAGCCCTTACTATATCATGTCCAAGAAATGCGGTGGCCTTCGACCAATTCTGGATCTGCGAGTCTTGAATCGGGCCCTCAACAAGCTCCTGTTCAAGATGCTGACGCAGAAGTGCATCATCAGATGCATCCAGCCCCAGGATTAGTTTGCAGTGGTCAACCTGAAGGACATCTACTTTCATGTCTCGATCCTTCCTCGACACAGGCCGTTCCTACCGTTTGCGTTCGATGGTCAGGCATGGTAGTACAGGGTCCTACCCTTCGGGTGCCCTCGCCCCGTTACAGGAAGTGGGCATCAGGATCCTCGACTGTCTCGATGACTGGCTTATCACGGCCCAGTCGCAAGAGCAGCTGTGCGATCACAGGGACCTGGTGCTCCGGCACTTCAGCCAGTTGGGGCTTCGGGTCAACTGGGAAAAGAGCAAGCTCTCCCCTGTTCAGAGAATGTCTTTTCTCGGTATGGAGTTAGGCTCAGTGGGTATGATGGCGCGTCTCACCAACGAGCGCCCAGTCCATGCTGAACTGCCTGAGTTCCTTCAGAGGCAGGACAGTGGTACCACTGAAACACTTTCAGAGGCTCATGGGGCATATGGCATCCACAGCCACAGTCACGCTGCTCAGATTGCTTCATATGAGACCACTTCAGCACTGGTTACACTCCCGAGTCCCGAGATGGGCATGGCACTGCGGTACACTTCGCGTGACCATCACGCTGACGTGTCACCGCACATTCAGCCCCTGGACAGACCTTGCCTTTCTACGGGCCGGAGTGCCCTTAGAACAAGTGTCCCGGCATGTCGTTGTCATGACGGATGCCTCCAGTACGGGCTGGGCGCCACATGCAACGGGCAGGCAGCCTCGGGGCTCTGGACAGGGCCTTGACTGCTTTGGCACATCAACTGCCTGGAGTTGCTGGCAGTGCATCTAGTCTTGCGGCAGTTCCGGCCACTGCTGCAAGACAATCACGTGTTTGTTCGCATGGACAACACTTCAACTGTTTCATACATCAACCGACAGGGAGGTCTACGATCATGTCGCATGTCACAACTCGCCCACCATCTCCTCCTCTGGAGTCAGACGAGGTTCAAATTTCTGCGCACCGTCCACATTCCGGGGGAGCTCAGTTGTGCAGCTGATGCACTGTCACGATAGCTCACGTTCCCTGGAGAATGGCGACTCCATCCCCAGACAGTCCAGCTGATTTGGAGTCGATTCGGGGAACCCCAGGTTAGACCTGTTTGCTTCCCACGAGTCCTCTCACTGCCAACTGTATTACTCCCTGACCGAGGCCCCCCTTGGCACGGACAAACTGGTACACAGCTGGCCTCGGGCTCTACGCAAGTATGCGTTTCCCCCAGTGAGCCTCCTCGCACAAACACTGCAAGGTCTTGCTGGTAGGTTTTGCTGGTTGCGCCTTACTGGCCCATCCGGACCTGGTTTTCGGAACTCACACTCCTCGCAACAGCCCCTCCCTGGCGCATCCACCTTCTTTCTCAGGGACACATAACCCTATGGCACCCGCGTCCTGATCTTTGGAACCTCCACGTGTGGAGGTAGACACAATCACTCAGGCTAGAGCTCCCTCTACGAGGCAAGCCTACACTCTGAAGTCTTTGAGCCGCTGGAGCCAGCTAAAATTCCTGTTTGCTAAGACAGCGCTCCTGACCATGTTTACTTCCATCAAGAGGGTCGGGGACCCTCTGTGAGCATTTTCGGTGAGCGAAGAGTGCCTTGTGTTCAGGCTGGCCTGGATACGTGCCTAAGGTTCCCACCACACCTTTCCACGATCAGGTGGTGAACCTGCAAGCACTGCCCCCGGAAGAGGCAGACCCAGCCCTAGAGTTGCTGTGTCCCGTAAGAGCACTTTGCATATACGTGGACTGCACCCAGAGCTTCAGAAACTCTTTGTCTGCTATGGAGGTCAGCAGAAAGGGAAGGCTGTCTCCAAGCAGAGGTTGGCCCACTGTACCAGTCCCAAGGCGAGCCGTGCCCCCTAGGGGTGAGGGCTCACTCCACCCGGAGTGTTGCCTCCTGATATGCGTTGGTGCACCGCGACTCTCTGGCAGACATCTGTAGAGCTGCGGGCTGGGCGACACTGAACAGTCTCTGCGTCGAGCTGGTTTCTTCCCGTGTGTTGGGTAATAGGTAATTGGCGGGAAGGACTGGCTTGCTGCGCCATTCCCCCTCACACGGGGATGCGAGAGCCTTTCTCTCCCAGTCGAGTTCCCTGACGGCGAACCCTAGTCAAGCATCCTCCAGCACCCCCGGCAGTCAGACTCGTGGGACAATCTGACACCAGGCCCATTATCGTGTTAGCATGCCCGGGTCCCAGGTCAGCCCAGTTGTCCATATGGCTTGATTACCTGTGGGCAAATCCCATATGTGTATTCTTCCACGGTAAGGTTTCCCTCTTGGTGAACCCGTGTCTTCCCTTGACAGACACGTTCTGTCAGTCTCTTCTGGAAAATATTTCTGTGTTCAGGAACAGTGGCATGACTATCTCCAGAAGCAATGTACTCACCTCTGGTCCCTTTGGACACCAAGGTCAGCGTATTTGCGCTGGGGCATTGGGAAGGTTACGAACTTTGCATTAAATTTGTCTGACATGCTGCTGCTTGCCAACATTTGTGCTTAACATAGACCCCTATGTCGTCACGACATAAGTCATAGTGAACGACAGAAAGGGAACGTCTTGGTTACGTACGTAACCCTCATTCTCTGTTGGAGGGAACGGAGACGTTATGCCACAACCTCGAACCATCGCTGGTAGCCAGGGACACGTTCTCGGCTCCTCAGCATAAAACCTGATGAGTAGATGCACCTGTCGCCTATTTATACCCACATGCACATTGAGTGGCTCAGCATGCAAAATCCACTAGCCAAATTTCATTGGCATTTTCTCTTAATCATAGAGAATCTGGGCTCCCAATACCCCTATGTTGTCACGACTTAACATCTCCATTCCCTCCATCAGGGAACAATGGTTACATACATAACCAAGACGTTTCTTTGTCTGTGTTAATTATCTGTGATCTTGTGTACTGTATAAACTACTTGAATTTTTGAACTCTAAATAAATTATCATTCAGGTTGGATTAGGGTAAAGATGGTGGATTTTAAAATAACATATGGTATAATTGTAATGTCACAGCTTCAAGATCGCCAGCACTTTGTGGAGAATGACGACATGTACAGTCTACAGGATCTGATTGACACCTCCAGCGGGCGTCTCAGCTGTTCCCTTACTGAAATTCATACAACTTTTGCCAAACATATTAAACTGGACTGTGAGGTAGGTTTGTGGGTATAGGACATACATATGTGTGTGTGTGTGTGTGTGTGTGTGTGTGTGTGTGTGTGTGTGTGTAAATATATATATATATATATATATATATACAGTATATATATTAGTCCTAAAATATTTCATGACTAGAAATTTATCATTTTCAGTGTTTGTGTTGTGTAAAACGGTCATACTTTATTTTAAGGTCCAATTCTCGCTATTAACAAACCATTAACTATGACTTTTGCCTCAATAAACTCCTTATTTGCTGCTTATTAATAATTAGTAAGGTAGTTGTTAAGTTTAGGTATTGGGTAGGATTAGGGATGTAGAATATGGTCATGCAGAATATGCGCTTTATAAGTACTAATAAACAGCCAATATGTTATTAATAGGCATGCCAATAAGCACCTAGATAATAGTGAGAATTGGTTCCTATACTAAAGTGTCACCTGTAAAACAAACCACCCCAGCAATTTCAGCTCAACTCTGAATTATATGTCTAATGTGATCATGGTATGACCCCTTGAAAGTAAGCAGCCTCTAAGGTAAAATTAGTTTAGCTATGTGTGAGTGTGCTACTGTGCCAACGTCTTTTTTTTTGTCTTAACTCTCTCTGTCTTTGTACCATCAGACATGCCAGGCCAAAGGCTTCATGTGTGAATTGTGTAAAGAGGGTGACATTCTCTTCCCATTCGACAACCACACCTCTGTCTGTCATGACTGTTTTGCTGTTTTCCACAGGTTTGTTTTTGAACACATCAGATACATTGCCATTTACCAAATGCTATATGCATTGCTATGGGGCCTTGGAAGGGACAGGTTTGGTTTGCTAAATTTTGTTGTGACCATATCATATTAACTTATGGGAATGTGATATATCTTGGCCAAAAAATATTATTTTGAGGCCATAAGATAATTTCGTCAAAATAAGCATAATAATCCTTATCTTGTGGCCATGAGTAAAACAGACCTGTATTAATAGAGCAATGTGCAATAAACAGAAAGAACCTGATTGATGAAACAATACTTTATTTTAAAATAGGAGTGACATAAAAATATGACATAAATGACACATAAATATGTCATAAATAAAAGGAATCTAAACCACATACTTTAAGGGATTATTTAAAGCATATTTCACCCAAAAATTTAAATTAAGTCATTTATTCACCCTTGTGTTGTTCTAATGTCATATGCCCTTCTTTCTTTTTCAAAAAAATAAAAAATAACAAATAAAAAGTTCTGCTCGTGCTTGTCCATACAAGTAGGTATAACTGCAGACCGGAGATCTCCAAAATGGGGCGTGAACTCCAAAAGTGGGCAGAACCTCCAAAATGGGGCAGGGTCTCTTCGCGCAAAGACTTTCACCATTGGCTCTGGCTTCGGCCAATTGTTATTGACTTACATTTCAAAATAAAACTTTATAAATTAAACATGGTTTCTAGTTGATTTCAAATAAAATATGCTATATAAATAAATATTATCCATGAGAGCAGAGCCCAAAGCTCGTGGCCAATGGTGTTTGGACTGGAGTTTGAACCTCTGCTTCATGATATAAACGGGAATCACCCACGAGCTCTCCTGCGAGCCGTCCCAGCGCAGGGGAAAGATTTTACTCTATCGCGTTGTTCCAAGCAACGGGGGCATCCCGGGACATGAAATTCACAGGGTAGGAAGGGGTAGTGACGCTGGGTGTAACTAAAAAGGTGCCATTGAGGTCCGGTTGGGGAGTTACGGAACAGTCTCATATCGCATAATTTATTAACTGTTTATCTCCTGAACTGTATCTATTTTGTAGCAAAGTGTAGGAAATCAACACTTTAATTGACACAACCAATAAAAACTTTAGAATCAGCTGTGGGGCAGAGTTTGAACTGAAGTGGATTGGGGGAAAAAATTGTGCATGCGTGTCATGTGCCTGTCTGTCAATGGGAGGAAGCCACGCCCTATTTTGGAGCTCCCACCCCGTTTTGGAGTTCCAAAGGGTATAACTGCAGCCCCATTTGCAGGCTGCAGTTATACCCTTCTCTGTCCATATAATTGACCTGTCGGTAAGCCCCTCCCCTCGAATGCAGATGAGCTAATGGCAGTCGAGAATCAGTTGCACGGGGAGCGGAACTCATTTTATTCCATTTCCTAAATCCAACCAAAACAGAGCAAAATGTCCCTAAGCATTCAACCCAAATCACAATGAAGACGAAAACGTTCATTTTCTGATTATCATACTCTCATTAAGTTACACTTTTCATCTGCTCAAGCAGAACGTTAATGTCATCTTGTGCTTCAGCAAGGTATGTCTGGCTAAAACTAGCTAACGTTAGCGTTAAAGTTAGTGAGTCCATGCTAACGTACAAACCTAAATAGCGAACTGTTCTCACGTCGTGTACCGTGTTGTGAAAGTCAAAAACACATAAACGAAGGTCTATATGAGAGTGCCTCTCCATATTAATCTGGTTAAATGTAAATTAATACTCTGCAATATATGAACCGCGGTCAAGTGAGCCACCATCTGTGAACACCCGGTCAAGCCAGCCGCCACCTGGATTCTGCTGCACGTCTATTTGTGGTATTACGGTACGGATACTCAAAGCGGTTATTAATTAAATGTGCCCAAAAACAGGAAAAAACTATTAACAAGCATATTAATATTGGACATTATAAAAGATACATTTATATTATGTTCGAATATTATACTGTGGAGTTTTCCACAAAAATAAAGTCTGTTAAAATACATTATAACACTGATATTTCCTACTTTTTTCTACATGCATTATTCAAATTCCTTCAGTTAACGAAAATTTAAATCAATTCTTTTTCAGAACGACCATGTCTCTCTATCTGTGTCAAATTTACCTTGGTTTTACTGTCGAATTTTGAAGAAAATTCAAGTCAAAGTCTGACACAATGCATTATAGCACTGACCATTCCTTGACATTTACACAGGCATTATTCAAATTCCTTCAGAGTTAACATGAAAATGTATATTCATACTTCTTCAGAATGCCCAAGACTCTGTCTGTGTCAACTTTCATGAGGTTTTACTGTAGAATTTTAGAGAAAATGAATGGCAAAGTCTGTCACAATGCATTATAGCTGTCACGAATCCAGTCCATGAACTTCCGTCTCCTCGCCACCAGGGGTCACCCTTCCACTACTATAGACTCTTGCACCACACCACTGTTGCACTTCACCCGGACTACAGTTCCCATCATCCATTGCACTGATTACACACACACAGTTGATTGCACACAGCACTGATTGCACACAGCTGTCATCAATCACACCTTCCCTATATAACACTCACTCTTATCCCCGTCAAGCTGCCGAGTATTGGATAGCATTTATCACTCTCTTACCGATAGCTACTCTATGGAGCCTGTTTACTTTTCTTAGCCTTAGCTTAGTCTTGGCTTGTCTGTTTCCTCATGTCCTTTTCTTCGCCTGTGTATCTCGGATTCCCCCTCTCGTCTTGCCCTATTCTGATACTGTTTGCCCCTGCCTGGACCGTGCCTTGTACCTGGACTTCTCCCTCTAGTCTCGCCCTGTTAATTCTGTTCGCCGATCGTAGACCCAAACTAGCCCTAGGAATATTCTTGTGTCTTGCCCTCTATATACCCGTTGCCATTATCTGACCCTTGCCTGTCTCTAACCATGTCTATAAATAAAGCCTTGCATTTGGATCCACACGTCTCATGTCTCGTCAGACCCATAACAATAGCACTGATCAATTCCTGCTTTTTCTACAGGCATTATTAAAATTCCTCCAGAGTTAACATGAACATTTCAATTAATTCTTCTTCAGGACACGCAAGACTCTGTTCATGTCAACTTTCAATGGGTTTTACTGTAGAGTTTTGAAGAAAATGAAAGGCAAAGTCTGTCACAATGCATAGCACTGACCATTCCTTGACATTTATACAGGCATTATTAAAATTCCTTCAGAGTTAACATGAACATTTCTATTCATACTTCTTCAGAATGCCCAAGACTCTGTCTGTGTCAACTTTCACTGGGTTTTACTGTAGAATTTGGGAGAAAATTAAAGGCAAAATCTGTTACAATGCATTATAGCACTGATCACTTCCTGCTTTTTCTACAGGCATTGTTAAAATTTCTTCAGAGTTAACATGAAAATTTCAATATATTCTTCTTCAGAACGACCATGACTCTGTCTGTGTCAACTTTCACTGGGTTTTACTGTAGAATTTGGGAGAAAATTAAAGGCAAAATCTGTTACAATGCATTATAGCACTGATCACTTCCTGCTTTTTCTACAGGCATTGTTAAAATTTCTTCAGAGTTAACATGAAAATTTCAATATATTCTTCTTCAGAACGACCATGACTCTGTCTGTGTCAACTTTCACTGGGTTTTACTGTAGAATTTGGGAGAAAATTAAAGGCAAAATCTGTTACAATGCATTATAGCACTGATCACTTCCTGCTTTTTCTACAGGCATTGTTAAAATTTCTTCAGAGTTAACATGAAAATTTCAATATATTCTTCTTCAGAACGACCATGACTCTGTCTGTGTCAACTTTCACTGGGTTTTACTGTAGAATTTGGGAGAAAATTAAAGGCAAAATCTGTTACAATGCATTATAGCACTGATCACTTCCTGCTTTTTCTACAGGCATTGTTAAAATTTCTTCAGAGTTAACATGAAAATTTCAATATATTCTTCTTCAGAACGACCATGACTCTGTCTGTGTCAACTTTCACTGGGTTTTACTGTAGAATTTGGGAGAAAATTAAAGGCAAAATCTGTTACAATGCATTATAGCACTGATCACTTCCTGCTTTTTCTACAGGCATTGTTAAAATTTCTTCAGAGTTAACATGAAAATTTCAATATATTCTTCTTCAGAACGACCATGACTCTGTCTGTGTCAACTTTCACTGGGTTTTACTGTAGAATTTGGGAGAAAATTAAAGGCAAAATCTGTTACAATGCATTATAGCACTGATCACTTCCTGCTTTTTCTACAGGCATTGTTAAAATTTCTTCAGAGTTAACATGAAAATTTCAATATATTCTTCTTCAGAACGACCATGACTCTGTCTGTGTCAACTTTCACTGGGTTTTACTGTAGAATTTGGGAGAAAATTAAAGGCAAAATCTGTTACAATGCATTATAGCACTGATCACTTCCTGCTTTTTCTACAGGCATTGTTAAAATTTCTTCAGAGTTAACATGAAAATTTCAATATATTCTTCTTCAGAACGACCATGACTCTGTCTGTGTCAACTTTCACTGGGTTTTACTGTAGAATTTGGGAGAAAATTAAAGGCAAAATCTGTTACAATGCATTATAGCACTGATCACTTCCTGCTTTTTCTACAGGCATTGTTAAAATTTCTTCAGAGTTAACATGAAAATTTCAATATATTCTTCTTCAGAACGACCATGACTCTGTCTGTGTCAACTTTCACTGGGTTTTACTGTAGAATTTGGGAGAAAATTAAAGGCAAAATCTGTTACAATGCATTATAGCACTGATCACTTCCTGCTTTTTCTACAGGCATTGTTAAAATTTCTTCAGAGTTAACATGAAAATTTCAATATATTCTTCTTCAGAACGACCATGACTCTGTCTGTGTCAACTTTCACTGGGTTTTACTGTAGAATTTGGGAGAAAATTAAAGGCAAAATCTGTTACAATGCATTATAGCACTGATCACTTCCTGCTTTTTCTACAGGCATTGTTAAAATTTCTTCAGAGTTAACATGAAAATTTCAATATATTCTTCTTCAGAACGACCATGACTCTGTCTGTGTCAACTTTCACTGGGTTTTACTGTAGAATTTGGGAGAAAATTAAAGGCAAAATCTGTTACAATGCATTATAGCACTGATCACTTCCTGCTTTTTCTACAGGCATTGTTAAAATTTCTTCAGAGTTAACATGAAAATTTCAATATATTCTTCTTCAGAACGACCATGACTCTGTCTGTGTCAACTTTCACTGGGTTTTACTGTAGAATTTGGGAGAAAATTAAAGGCAAAATCTGTTACAATGCATTATAGCACTGATCACTTCCTGCTTTTTCTACAGGCATTGTTAAAATTTCTTCAGAGTTAACATGAAAATTTCAATATATTCTTCTTCAGAACGACCATGACTCTGTCTGTGTCAACTTTCACTGGGTTTTACTGTAGAATTTGGGAGAAAATTAAAGGCAAAATCTGTTACAATGCATTATAGCACTGATCACTTCCTGCAACATTTCTATTCATACTTCTTCAGAATGCCCAAGACTCTATGTCAACTTTCACTGGATTTTACTGTAGAATTTTACAGAAAATAAAAGGGAAAGTCTGTCACAATGCATTGTAGCACTGATCAATTCCTGCTTTTTCTACAGGCTTTATTAAAATTCCTCCAGAGTTAACATGAAATTTCAATTAATTCTTCTTCAGCACACCCAAGACTCTGTTCATGTCAACTTTCACTGGGTTTTACTGTAGAATTTCGGAGAAAATTAAAGGCAAAATCTGACTAAATGCATTATAACATTGATCAATTCCTGCTTTTCCCACCAGAATTATTCAAATTCCTTCAGAGTTAACATGAATATTTCAATACATTCTTCTTCAGGATGATCATGACTCTGTCCGTGTCAACTTTCATTGGGTTTTACTGTAGATTTTGCGAGGAAATTAAAGGCAAAATCTGACAAAATGCATTATTATATTGGCCATTCCTTGACATTTATACAGCCATTATTAAACTTCCTTCAGAGTTAACATGAAAATTTCAATACATTGTTCTTCAGGATGACCATGACTCATCCGTATCAACTTTCACTGGGATTTACTTTAGAGTTTTAGAGAAAATCCTTCAGAGTTAACATGAAAATTTCAATACATTGTTCTTCAGGATGACCATGACTCTGTCCGTGTCAACTTTCACTGGGCTTTACTTTACAGTTTTTGGAGAAAATTAAAGACATTAAAGAATTAAAGAAGTCACAATACCATTAGATCACTGGTGTGCGTTTCCCAATAACGTTGCCTATTAGTGCACTACGAAGACTCTAAAGGTATATCTTAACTAAAGGTATAACATTTCTAGGCGTGTTCCCCGGACTATACCTTAGGAGGTTGCTTACAGGTATACCTTCTTACGTGCGACGTTACCAGGTGCTGTCCATGAGGGTGGTGCTGAATTGGTTGATATCGATGGATCGAGAATGGATTATTCACTCTATGCAGGGGCTGCTTCAGTGCATTATGTGAGAAAGATCTTTATAAAAGAAATGTTGATTTTAAGTAAAGACACAAAACTCCATGTTAGAATGCAACGAACTTGCGTGAAAATTTTACTTTGCTTTGCAACATACAACATGTCAGGGAACAAAATCAGGAAAGAAAAATATATGCCCAGAGCACCTCCCAGTGGTCACCACATAAAACTCAAAGAAAAAACCTACATGAGTCACTGCTTAATAATTTAACAGCTTTTAACAAAAGAAAAACAAACAAAAAAAAAAACATAGGCCTACACAAGTCAAACAGAAAACATTCTGGTAAGATTGCTTTCCAACCAAAAGCACTTCAGAAATAGTTGCAATGGCATTTATCAGGAATCATGCGATATTATAAAAATAAATCACATTGCAAACTAAATCCAACCCTGGATATTTTATATAATTTTGAAACCCGCAACCTCATGAACAAATGTCAAAAATCATGCATATCACTAACTGGCAGTATGCCTTCATCGACAGCTATATGGCAGAGAAAAATAAGAGAAAGAGAAGAGCCGCCAGCAGCTGAATTTCGGGGCTGAAGGGGGAGTTTGGTCAAACTATGGCAGCAATACAGGGAATGGTTGAGCTAAATCAAAGACGGCACCGTCCGTGGAGCCATTATGTGCACTAAAACTTTAGTCTCCTAGCTTGCTCTACCCCCTCAGCCCCAAAATTCAGCTGCTGGCGCTAACCACAGAGAAGTCAGGACCTCGGTTTAACATCTCATCCGAAGGACGTTGCTTTTTACTGTATAGTGTCCCCATCCTTATACTGGGGCATTAGGACCCACACAGACCACAGGGTGAGCACCCCCTGCTGGCCTCACTAACACCTCTTCCAACAGCAACCTTGTTTTCCCAGGAGGTCTCCCATCCAGGTATTTACCAGGCTCAACCCTGCTTAGCTTCAGTGGGTAACCAGTCTTGGGCTGCAGGGTGATATGGCTGTGAATAATCTTTCCCTGACATGATGTATGTTGCAAAGTGAAAGTAAAAGTTTCACGCAAGTTTGTTGCATTCTAACAGGAAAGAGTTTTGTGTTTTTATTTAAAATCAACACTTCTTTTATAAAGAACACCGCTTTCTCACATAACGCACTGAAGAAGCCAGTCCATAGAATGAATAAATAACGTCGCACGTAAGAAGGTATACCTGTAAGCAACCTCCAAAGGTATAGTTCGGGGAACACGCCTAGAAATGGAATACCTTTACTTAAGACATACCTTTAGAGTCTTCATAGTGCACTAAGAGGCAACATTATCGGGAAACTCACACCAGTGACATGATATATTGTGACAGATTTTGTCTTTAATTTTCTCCAAAACTTGAAAGTAAATCCCAATGAAGGCTGACACAGACAGAGTCTTGGGTATTCTGAAGAAGAATGAATTGAAATTTTCATGTTATCTCTGAAGGAATTTGAATAATTCCTGTATAAATGTCAAGGAATGATCAGTGCTATGCATTGTGACAAATTTTGCAATTAATTTTCTCTAAAACTCTACAGTAAAACCCAGGGAAAGTTGGCACAGATAGAGACATGGTCGTTCTGAAAAAATAATTAATTGAAATTTTCATGTTAACTCTGGAGGAATGTTAATAATGCCTGTAGAAAAAGCAGGAATTGATCAGTGCTACAATGCATTGTGACAGACTTTCCCTTTCATTTTCTGTAATATTCTACAGTAAATTCCAGTGTAAGCTGACACAGACAGAGTCTTGGGCATTCTGAAGAAGTATGAATAGAAATGTTCATGTTAGCTCTGAAGGAATTTGAATAATGCCTGTGTAAATGTCAAGAAATAGTCAGTGCTGTAATGCATTGTGACAGACTTTGCCATTCATTTTCTCTAAAATTCTACAGTAACATCTCGTGAAAGTTGACACAGACAGTCTTGGGCATTCTGATGAAGTATAAATAGAAATTTCCATGTTAACGCTGAAGGAATTTGAATAATGCCTGTATAGATGTTAAGGAGTGGTCAGTGCTTTAATGCATTGTGAGAGACTTTGCCATTCATTTTCTCAAATATTCTACAGTAAAACCCAGGGAAAGTTGACACAGATAACACATGGTCGTTCTGAAATTAATTTATTGAAATTTTCATGTTAACTCTGAAGGAATTTGAATAATGCCTGTGTAGATGTTAAGGAGTGGTCAGTGCTTTAATGCATTGTGAGAGACTTTGCCATTCATTTTCTCTAAAATTTCTACAGTAAAACCCAGGAAAAGTTGACACAGATAACACATGGTCGTTATGAAAAAGAATTTATTTAAATTTTCATGTTAACTCTGAAGGAATTTGAATAATGCCTGTATAAATGTCAAGGATTGGTCAGTGCTATAATGCATTGTGACAGACTTTGCCATTCATTTTCTCTAAAATTCTACAGTAAAATCTTGTCAAAGTTGACACAGACAGAGTCTTGGGCATGAAGAAGTATGAATAGAAATTTTCATGTTAACTCTACAGGAATTTGAATTATGCCTGTATAGATGTTATGGATTGGTCAGTGCTTTAATGCATTGTGAGAGACTTTGCCATTCATTTTCTCTAAAATTCTACAGTAAAACCCAGGGAAAGTTGACACAGATAACACATGGTCGTTCTGAAATGAATTTATTGAAATTTTCATGTTAACTCTGAAGGAATTTGAATAGTGCCTGTATAAATGTCAAGGAATGGTCAGTGCTATAATGCATTGTGACAGATTTTGCCATTAATTTTCTCTGAAATTCTACAGTAAAATCTCGCGAAAGTTGACACAGACAGAGTCTTGGGCATTCTGATGAAGTATAATTAGAAATTTCCATGTTAACTCTGAAGGAATTTGAATAATACCTGTGTAGACGTTAAGGAGTGGTCAGTGCTTTAATGCATTGTGAGAGACTTTGCCATTCATTTTCTCTAAAATTCTACAGTAAAATCTCGTGAAAGTTGACACAGACAGAGTCTTGGGCATTCTGAAGAAGTATGAATAGAAATTTTCATGTTAACTCTGAAGGAATTTGAATAATGCCTGTATAAATGTCAAGGAATGGTCAGTGCTATAATGCATTGTGACAGACTTTGCCATTCATTTTCTCTAAAATTCTACAGTAAAATCTCGTGAAAGTTGACACAGACAGAGTCTTGGGCATTCTGAAGAAGTATGAATAGAAATTTTCATGTTAACTCTGAAGGAATTTGAATAATGCCTGTATAAATGTCAAGGAATGGTCAGTGCTATAATGCATTGTGACAGACTTTGCCATTCATTTTCTCTAAAATTCTACAGTAAAATCTCGTGAAAGTTGACACAGACAGAGTCTTGGGCATTCTGAAGAAGTATGAATAGAAATTTTCATGTTAACTCTGAAGGAATTTGAATAATGCCTGTATAAATGTCAAGGAATGGTCAGTGCTATAATGCATTGTGACAGACTTTGCCATTCATTTTCTCTAAAATTCTACAGTAAAATCTCGTGAAAGTTGACACAGACAGAGTCTTGGGCATTCTGAAGAAGTATGAATAGAAATTTTCATGTTAACTCTGAAGGAATTTGAATAATGCCTGTATAAATGTCAAGGAATGGTCAGTGCTATAATGCATTGTGACAGACTTTGCCATTCATTTTCTCTAAAATTCTACAGTAAAATCTCGTGAAAGTTGACACAGACAGAGTCTTGGGCATTCTGAAGAAGTATGAATAGAAATTTTCATGTTAACTCTGAAGGAATTTGAATAATGCCTGTATAAATGTCAAGGAATGGTCAGTGCTATAATGCATTGTGACAGACTTTGCCATTCATTTTCTCTAAAATTCTACAGTAAAATCTCGTGAAAGTTGACACAGACAGAGTCTTGGGCATTCTGAAGAAGTATGAATAGAAATTTTCATGTTAACTCTGAAGGAATTTGAATAATGCCTGTATAAATGTCAAGGAATGGTCAGTGCTATAATGCATTGTGACAGACTTTGCCATTCATTTTCTCTAAAATTCTACAGTAAAATCTCGTGAAAGTTGACACAGACAGAGTCTTGGGCATTCTGAAGAAGTATGAATAGAAATTTTCATGTTAACTCTGAAGGAATTTGAATAATGCCTGTATAAATGTCAAGGAATGGTCAGTGCTATAATGCATTGTGACAGACTTTGCCATTCATTTTCTCTAAAATTCTACAGTAAAATCTCGTGAAAGTTGACACAGACAGAGTCTTGGGCATTCTGAAGAAGTATGAATAGAAATTTTCATGTTAACTCTGAAGGAATTTGAATAATGCCTGTATAAATGTCAAGGAATGGTCAGTGCTATAATGCATTGTGACAGACTTTGCCATTCATTTTCTCTAAAATTCTACAGTAAAATCTCGTGAAAGTTGACACAGACAGAGTCTTGGGCATTCTGAAGAAGTATGAATACAAATTTTCATGTTAACTCTGAAGGAATTCGAATAATGCCTGTATAAATATCAAGGACTGGTCAGTGCCATAATGCATTGTGACAGATTTTGCCATTCATTTTCTCTAACATTCTACAGTCAAATCTCGTGAAAGTTGACACAGACAGAGTCTTGGTCATTCTAAAGAAGTATGAATAGAAATTTTCATGTTAACTCTGAAGAAATTTTAATAATGGCTGTATAAATGTCAAGGAATGGTCAGTGTTATAATGCATTGGGACAGACTTGGCTTTTCATTTTCTGTAAAAATCTACAGTAAAATCTCGTGAAAGTTGACCGACAGAGTCTTGGTCATTCTGAAGAAGTATGAATAGAAATGTTCATGTTAACTCTGAAGGAATTTGAATAATGCCTGTGTAAATGTCAAGAAATAGGCAGTGCTATAATGCATTGTGACAGATTTTGCCATTCATTTTCTCAAATATTCTACAGTAAAACCTTGTAAAAGTTGACACAGATAGAGAGATGGTCGTTCTGAAAAAGAATTCATTGAAATGTTCATGTTAACTCCGAAGTAATTTGAATAATGCCTGTATAAATGTCAAGGATTGGTCAGTGCTATAATGCATTGTGACAGACTTTGCCATTCATTTTCTATAAAATTCTTCAGTAAAATTTTGTGAAAGTTAACACAGACAGAGTCTTGGGCATTCTAAAGAAGTATGAATAGATATTTCCATGTTATCTCTGAAGGAATTTGAATAATGCTTGTATAGATGTTACTGAATGGTCAGTGCTTTAATGCATTGTGAGAGACTTTGCCATTCATTTTCTCTAAAATTCTACAGTAAAACCCAGGGAAAGGTTAGAGACATGGTCATTCTGAAAAATAATTCATTGAAATTTTCATGTTAACTCTGAAGGAATTTGAATAATGCCTGTATAGATGTTAAGGATTGATCAGTGCTTTAATGCATTGTGAGAGACTTTGCCATTCATTTTCTCTAAAATTCTACAGTAAAACCCAGGGAAAGTTGACACAGATAACACATGGTCGTTCTGAAATGAATTTATTGAAATTTTCATGTTAACTCTGAAGGAATTTGAATAGTGCCTGTATAAATGTCAAGGAATGGTCAGTGCTATAATGCATTGGGACAGACTTGGCTTTTCATTTTCTGTAAAATTTTACAGTAAAATCTCGTGAAAGTTGACTGACAGAGCCTTGGGCATTCTGAAGAAGTATGAATAGAAATGTTCATGTTAACTCTGAAGGAATTTGAATAATGCCTGTGTAAATGTCAAGAAATAGTCAGTGCTTTAATGCATTGTGACAGACTTTGCCATTCATTTTCTCAAATATTCTACAGTAAAATCTTGTCAAAGTTGACACAGACAGAGTCTTGGGCATGAAAAAGTATTAATAGAAATGTTCATGTTAATTCTGAAGGAATTTGAATAATGCCTTTATAAATGTCAGGGAATGGTCAGTGCTATAATGCATTGTGACAGATTTTGCCATTCATTTTCTCTAAAATTCTACAGTAAAATCTCGTGAAAGTTGACTGACAGAGTCTTGGGCATTCTGAAGAAGTATGAATAGAAATATTCATGTTAACTCTGAAGGAATTTGAATAATGCCTGTGTAATGTCAAGAAATAGGCAGTGCTGTAATGCATTGTAACAGACTTTGCCATTCATTTTCTCAAAAATTCTACAGTAAAACCTTGTAAAAGTTGACATAGATAGAGTCTTGGGCATTCTGAAAAAGTATGAATAGAATGTTTCATGTTAACTCTGAAGGAATTTTAATAATGCCTGTATAAATGTCAAGGAATGGTCAGTGCTATAATGCATTGTGACAGACTTTGACTCTCATTTTCTTCAAAATTCGACAGTAAAACCAAGGTAAATTTGAGACAGATAGAGAGACATTGTGATTCTGAAAAATAATTTATTGAAATTTTCATGTTAACCCTGAAGGAAATTGAATAATGCATGTAGTGTTATAATGTATTTTAACAGACTTTATTTTTGTGGAAAACTCCACAGTATAATATTAGAACATAATTTAACTGTATCTTTTATAATGTCCAATGTTAATATGCTTGTTAATATTTTTTTCCTGTTTTTGGGCACATTTAATTAATAACCGCTGAAATATAGGTCTTCGTCAGCTTTTTGGCCGCTTCGTGTATCCGTACCGTAATACCACAAATAGACGTGCAGCAGAATCCAGGTGGCGGCTGGCTTGACCGGGTGTTCACTCACTTGACCTCGGTGTATATGAACGGTGCTGATCCGGGATGTTGGCATTGCGATTGTGACGACCGTAATATAATCCTCCCGTTTGCATTGTGATCTGTATTTTTACATATTTATTTTAATATCTTTTATATATCCCTCCATGGCATATTTAAGTCCCACTTGAAGTCCCACAGATGGACCATCTGTGTCCCAAATTTATCAGAAACACCTAGGAAGAAGGTTTTCACTGACAGCTGTCATTGTAAGACAGTGAGCAACTCCGTTTGTTTGTCCGAGTGAGCAACAGTAACTAAGGGGGGCGGGGCTTACCGATAGGTCAATTGGCAGTGAATAGCGATCATCATCAAGCTTTTCAAAAAAGACACAAAAGTATCACAGAATGGTCCAATGCAACATGTGCCAAGTGTTCTGGGTGTATAGGATAGGGTTTGGTGAAAAACAATCAGAAATGTAACATTATTTAATGAACATCCTGACCTTGACTGTTGGTCTCTGTGGACACGGGACATTTAAAAAAAAATCTCCTTTTGTGGTCCGAAAAAAGAAGAGCATACGACATTAAAACAACACAAGGGTGAGTAAATTACTTAATTTTAATTTTTGGGTGACCTTTCCCTTACAGGGATAGCGCAAGGAGTCTCATTATTCATACATAATATGTGTGACTGTAAATAAATCTTTATAAGAGGGCAGTAGAGACCTTCATATGTCTGTACCTTTTTATAGTAAATGCCCTGAAGGTAGCTTTAAAGGTAGATATACAGTAAATGTATTTGACTTTTCCAACTTGCTCTCTTCTCTGTTGCTTTGCCATGACAGAAGTTGACCTTAAAGAGAAAATCCCCTTTAGTCCAGGTGACGTGAAAAAAATATTCACTTTTTCATAGAAGCATGAAACTTGGTACACTTGTATAGTTTGTGGCCCTGAACATTTTCAGAAATGGAACCATCGTAAACACCTCATGGCTGCCATGGCAACCATTTTACTTTCCGCCATAACCAAATGATGTATTTTGTGTCATATCTCTTGAACCAAACATGATAACACAGAAATGATGGTCTACGCCTATGTTTTGATGGTCAATTATTACAATGATACCACATGCAACAACATAAACTGTTCAGGTGAACAGTTAATAGTGAAATCAGCAATGTGAGAATGAAATCACAGTATCTGAGTATCACAGTAGCACAGCATTTACAATGGTCCATATTATGGCATAAACAAACGTTACTGCGCATGCGCGCTTTTGTGGCCCTAACTTAACTTACGGTAGACTTCCAAATAGAATAAATAAATAAATAAATGTATGGGGGAAACATCCCACAGCACAACAACCTGAGCCCAACTTTGGGCCAGGCCAGATGAAACTGTCTATTATTTTTTTTTCTTTCTTATTATATCTAATTAACTAATATTTTATCAATAAAACAATAAAAGATTGTTTTCAAGAGCACAATCATATATTTCAGAGATATATATTTTTTAAAAATCATCTCAGGTAAGTGTGTTTTTCCTTACCTCTCAGGCACTGTCAGGTAGGTGGTAGTATGTTTTCAATACATTCTTCTTCTCTCTCAACAGCACCCTAACATCAAACGCAGATGGCAACACTATCAGGTGAACAGTTAATGGTGAATTCATTGACTTTATGAGAAGGATAATAATGAAATCGCAGTAGATGCAAAAGATGCAGATTGACATTTCAAATATATTTCAAATTAAATTACAATCACTCTCTAGGGCCAGAGTTGTCTATTATGTTAGTGTGCACAAGGGGGAAGCCAGAGTCCTGAACGCTGGTGGGCGCATGCAGGTGAACCGCTAATATTTGATGTAACGGGTGGAAAAATATTTATGTGTCGGGTGCGGGTGCAGGTGCAGGTGCAGGCCGAATGGTGACAGGTAGCCAGTCGCGCTGCCACTGATTAACAGCTGTAGTGTCAGGTGTTCTGTTAATTACTGCGGGTGTGGGAAGATAATTTCACTAACCAGGAACGTTGAATGAAAATGTTCTGGAAAATGATTTTGTGCCTCTCTGTAATGGTACCACGAGGCGTCGCTTACTTACAGATCTCAGGCTTCTGGAGGGGATGTAGATTTGTAATAGTGAGTGGAAGTAGGAGGGTGCTGAGCCTGTGGCTGTTCTGTACGCAAGCATCAATGTCTTGAACTTGATGCAAACCACAACTGGTAGCCAGTGCAGGGAGATAAAGAGAGGTGTGATGTGGGCCTTTATGGGCTCGGTGAAGTCCAGTCGTGCTGCTGCGTTCTGAATCTTTTGTAGAGGTTTGATTGTGCATGATGGAAGTTTAGCCAGAAGAACATTGCAATAGTCCAGCCTAGAAATGACAAGGGCCTGGACAAGAAGTTGTGCAGCATGCTCTGTTTAGAAGGGCCTGATCCTCCTGATGTTGTGCAATGCAATCCTGCATGATCGTGCTGTCTTTACATGTGGTCCTTGAAGGTCATCTGGTCATCAAAGAATAATTTTTGATTAACGTAGCTGGATGGTGAAATCATGCTGTACAGTCAGAGTGGCAGGGAAGATGAGAAGCTCAGTCTTTGCCAGGTTGAGCTGCAGGTGATGTTCCTTCATCCATGCCAAGATGTTCTCCAGGCAGCCTGAGATTGATGCAGCTGCTGTTGGATTGTCTAGTTGAAATGAAAGATAGAGCTGCATGTCATCAGCATAGCAATGGTAGGAGAAACCATGTGCTTTTATGTGTCCCAGTGATGTAGTGTATATGGGGAAGAGGAGGGTTTGGATACCTCTCCTCCCCAGGAAACCCTGAAAGACATACCTGTGAGATAAGATTCAAACCAGTGCAGATCCTGTGATGGCAGACAGGATAATCTTATGATCTACAGTGTCAAAAATGGCAAATAGATCCAGCAGAATGAGAACTGATGATTTGGAATCAGCTTTCGATTTCTGCAGGGCTATAGTGACCAACAGTAAAGCAGTCTCAATTGAATGGCCGCTTCTAAAAGCCGATTGGTTAATGTTCAGTTGGTTATTTTGTGAAAGAAATAATGTAAATGTGTCTAAGGTGTGAACCAAATGGTCCATTCCCTTAGAATAACAAAAGAACAACATTCCTCAGTAACGTCTTGTAGATTGCAGGATCTCCAGCGGGAGGTTCTAACATTATCTGTTGATTGTAGCCCTTTTGTCTTCAGGTATAAAATTATATCCCACAGACAGAACTTTGGGAGAAGCTAAGATTCTTACAAGGGTTAAGATTGTGTGAAGAATGACATGCTAACATTGCTACTGAAGAACTGCTACATCATCTTCAATAAATTCTTCTCCCCACAAAAATTTTGGTCAAGCCTACTTAATTTTTTATATTAGAGAAATCTAGTACACTGGCGAGCCAAGGTTAGAAGGGGTAGTATGCACTGACCTGTCTAGACAGATATTATCTTGACAAGAAGTTAAAATGGATCATAAAGTTTCAGTTGATGTATTCACATCCAGAAATGGGTGGGTGAGTGAAGAGAGGATGACACTACAGAGGAAAGATGGAAGGGTGAAAGAGAGCGTAGGTTTTGCCTAAAAGTAACTGGTAGAGGAATCGGTGGCACACAGGTAGTAAGATGTAGGTTAAATGTAATGAATAAATGATCAGAGATGTCTAAAGGTTTTCCCAAAATGTTGTCTGTGATGCAATTTCGTGTGTGAGTGAGTGGAAGTCTGCAGTGTAAGGCTTCTCCAGATGGATGTTGAAGTCACCAAAGACTACAAGTGGACTGCTGTCCCCAAAGAATGAGGACAGCAGCCCATCCAGCTCCTCTATAAAGGTGCCCAATTGACCAGGAAGGCGATAAATAGAGAAATGGAAGTTGTTAGAGAGAACAGAAGGGGTTGCTGAGTCTTCTGAACTAATCGAGGTCTCAGTAAAGCCCAAGATATGAAGAGTAGACTGAGAAGCAATGGCCAGAATTAAGTCTGTTTGTTGACAGTTGACTGACAATTCCAGAGACCCACAGAAAAAGAGAGAGGTGCAGTAGAAAAGGTACACATAGAATACAGGTTAGCAAGATTGCATTGCCTTCTGTGTTTGATGATAAAGTGTTGTTGAGAGATAACAAGAATGTATTCAAAACATACTACTGCCTACCTGACTCTGCCTGAGAGGTAAGGAAAAATATAATTACCTGAGATTTTTTTTTTTATATATATATATATCTCTCTGAAATAAATGATTGTATTATCGAAAACATTTTTTTATTGTTTTAGTGAATAAAATAATTGTTAATTATCAAAGGAAGATAAAAATAATAACCATAATATGGACCACTGTAAATGCTGTGATACTGTGATATTCAGATACTGTGATTTCGTTCTCACATTGCTGATTTCACCATTCACATCAAAACAGGGGTAGACATCACCTTTTCTGTGTTATCATGTTTGGTTCAGAAGATATGACACAAAGTACATAATTTGGTTATGGCGGAAAGTAAAATGGTTGCCGTGGCCACCACGAGGTGTTTTTGCGATGGCTCCATTTCTGAAAATGTTTAGGGACACAAACTATACAAGTGTACTAAGTTTCATGCTTTTATAAAAAAGTGAACATTTCACCTCAAATTTTGCACATATCACCTGGACTACTTGTGGCAATGCTGAGAATTCAAGGTTCTTGTAATGCAGCTGCTCAATGGAACTGCACATTAAAAAAAAATGCATTAATGCAAAAAATCAAGCTTGTGTGGCTAGAAGTGCTTGCATTCATGTACCTGTTCAGTCCTTCTAAGTGTAGCTTTTGTTTCTTAATTGTGATATGGCTGTCTATCTTAGGGATTGTTACTATGATAACTCGACCACATGTCCGCACTGTGCAAGAATGCTGGAACGGCAACATGAGGAGTCTCAGAACCCATAGATGAGCCTGACAGATGGATGCATCACAAATACTGTGAAAGATCTTCAGAGTCAGAACTTGTCTTATATTCAGTTTATTTGTTCTTGATGTTTTAACCATGCTTCTGTCAGCTTCTGAAGTGACATTGATGAAGTGTGATCAGCATAGCAGGAAAACCTCACATTTTGAAAACTATATTCCCATAAATATAGAACTTCTGGTTACTGTTACATGTCTTCAGTCCAAAGAGAAATAATCTGTCAAACTTTAACAATGGCATGTTCCTCTTAAGAATGTGACTGTGAGATCTATTTGATTTCTTCCTACATGTAATCCTGGGTAGCATGCTTTTTAAGGGACCAGGAAAAAAATACTACAAGGCTACACTATGTTCTGCTTTATAGTTATATCCCCGTAATACACTGTGGTTAAATGTAGTAGATAATATGCTGATAATTTATTATATGATAATTGATGTTCTAGAACAAATGCTGTGCAACTATTTCTGGTTTAAGATTATCTCAGAATGGAGTCTTCTGTAATGCAATTACCTGGTGTAAAATTGTATCCTATTAAATGACAGAATGCTATTTAATTGTCTCTGTAATAACTGTGCAAGACAACATATAAAGTGTTATGAAGTCCAATATCAAGATATCTTCACACAAAGCATGAATAAAACAAAAAAAATGGAACATGCTCAGCTGTCTTCCAGCCTTGCTTTTAGCATTGCTCAAGTAGAGTAAGATGACCACCACATCTTAATTCATTTTTTTCTCTTCACCATAGATGGCATAGATAATGAATGGCTTTGCTTAGTTTTGTGAAACTGAACACACACACATATACAGTCAGGTCCAGAAGTTTTCGGACACTGACTGAGTTGTTGTGCTTTTGCCTTTATACACCATTACAATGGATTTGAAATAAAATAATTAAGATGTGATTGAAGCAGTGGCATTCCATCCATATAAGCTACAAATGCTCCGCATACCCAGGCCGTCTGAGAGAATGAGTTCACTGACTAATTAATATAAACATGATTATAAGTTGATCTCTTGTCATTTGAGATGTAACTTAAAGCTTAATGAAGTGTTGGGAATAAGTACGTAAAATTATTTGAAAAACAACGGTAATTTTCTGTAAATCTGTCAGTTATGGAAGCTTCCGGGCAAGCAGATTCACAGCAGCTCGGGGGCACTCAAGATGGCGACCGGTGAGGAGATATGAATGAATGAATTATGCATTTATATAGCGCTTTATGTTGTATTGCTGTACACCCAAAGCACTTTACAATCATGTGGGGGGTCTCTCCTCAACCACCACCAGTGTGCAGCATCCACCTGAATGATGCGACGACAGCCACAGTAAAACGGCGCCAGTGCACTCACCACACACCAGATACAGGTGGAGAGGAGAGAGAGTCATAGAGCCAATCAAGTGGATGGGGATTATTAGGAGGTCATGATTGACAAGGGCCAGTGGCAGTAATTTGGCCAGGACACCGGGGTTACATCCCTATTCTTTACGAGAAGTGCCATGGGATTTTTAATGACCACAGAGAGTCAGAACTCTCTCGGTTTAACGTCTCATCCGAAACACAGTGCTTTTTGACAGTATATTGTCCCCGTCAGTATAATGGGGCATTTGGACCCACACAGACCACAGGGTGAGCACCCCCTTCTGGCCTCACTAACACCTCTTCCAGCAGCAACCTAGTTTTCCCAGGAGGTCTCCCATCCAGGTACTGACCAGGCTCAACCCTGCTTAGCTTCAGTGGGCAGTCTTGGGCTGCAGGGTGATATGGCTGTGGCATGAGGTAGTTTTGAGAAGCTGAGGATAAAAGTTGTTTCCTTCACCTCAAATCGTTCTTTTTGTTGAAAAAGTCAATCACTCAGAATTTAAATTTAAGATCTTATTATTGGTCCAATAATTAACCTAGAATATCGGTCTTCAACCGGGGGTCCACGGCGGTACTGCAGGGGGTCCGCTAATTAATGTTGGATCACAAATAATTTTTTGTTAAAAAAATAAACATGGGTAAAAACATCAAAGATAAAATATTTAATTTAAAAAATATTATAATTAATACATTAACAGTTTTAATAAAACCCTTGCATCCATGTGAAGTCTCGTGGATGTACGATACGTCAACGTAGACTGAGCACGCTAAAAAACAAAAAAAACAAAACAAATTAGGAGCGTGCTAATTTGAAAGCGCTAATGGCTAATAATTTATATACAATTTAACTCGACAGAATGGGATTGCTTTGTAATATATACACCCCGAGTAACGTTAAGTGACTCATCTGCCTCTTCAGAAACAACTGGTGCAAATCCAGATGTGGATGCTAATAAACCCACTGCAGAAGCCCCAGCCAAACGCAAACGAGATAAGTCCAGAAAGTACTCAGAAACATATATAAAGCTTGGATTTACTTATAAGGACACGGGAGGCATTGAATTGCGTGTTATTGTTATTGTGTGTTATTTGTTCAGCTCTACTGTCAAACGAAAGCATGAAACCATCGAAGTTGCAGCATCATTGCGTGACAAACCACTAGAATACTTTCAGGCTAGCCTCAAATCTTTCAAAGGGCAACAGACAATAATGAGAAAATCAACTTAAGTTGGTGAGCTTGCTTGATATCATATCAGGTGAGTATATCAGCATCATATCAGGTGGCTCTTAGGATTGCTCAGTGTAAAAAACCATATAAAATAGCAGAAGATCTGATGTTGCCAGCAGCCACTGATATGTGCAAAACAATGTTTGGGAATGACGACTGTGTAAATAAACTGAAAACCATTCCGTTGTTGGATACAGCCATTGCTAGGCGGATTGATTAAATGGCATCTGATGTGAGAGCGCAACTGGTAGAGAAACTAAAGCTGGCAGAGGCCTTTGCATTACAGCTGGATGAGGCTACAGGTGTCTCAAAGGATGCACAGCTTTTGGCATTTGTACAGTTTGCAGATGGAAATTAAATGAAGGAAGAATTTTTGTTTTGTAAACAGATGCCTGAATGCACAACAAGCTCTGAAATTTTCAAAGCAATTGATGGGTTTTTCCAAGAACATGACATAACCTGGGCAAAATGTATCGCGCTGTGTACTGATCGCGCGAGATCCATGGCCGGATTAAAAAGTGTACTAATAGCACTTGTCAAACAAGTAGCCCCAAATGTGTTGTGGACTCATTGCGTGTTGCATAGAGTCTCTGGCTGCTAAACAAATGAGCGGAGAATTTTCCGACATTATGTCTTCTGTTGTAAAAACTGTTAATTTTATTAAGAGGAGTGCTTTGCAAACGTGCCTGTTCGCTTCTCTGTGTGCTGCAACGGGAGAACACACAATGCTGCTTTATCATTCTGAGGTGCGTTGGCTTTCTCATGGATCAGTATTGTCACGTGTGTTTGAGTTACGCACAGCTATTCACAAGTTTTTACTTAAACATTGCACAGAGCTGGCTGCAAAGTTTAGTGACAATACATGGCTCAGTTAATTGGCTTATCTGGCGATGTTTTCTCTGAGCTGAACAGACTTAACACTTCTATGCAGGGCCGCAATGCACATGCCATTCAGCTTTATGACAAGATAGATGGTTTACTGAAGAAAATTAAAAGATGGAGAGAGTGAGTCAAGGAGGGAATTTTTTCCATGTTTCCATCTATGGATGACCTGGGGGGCAGTTTGGAAAGTACTTTTCTGAAGCTGAGTCCTGGCGAAAGGACAAGACATGGATACGGTTTCCATTTAAAGACAATGCCTCAGATGAATCAAATTTGACAGTGACATAGCAGGATCAACTGATTGATTTAAGCACTGACAGTACATACAGAAACATATATGAGACAAGTCCTCTCACCCAGTTCAGGGCAGGATCTCCTGCCAGAAAGACTTTCCTCAACTGGCAACAAAGGCCATGATGAGCATTTTGCCACAACCTATCTTTGTGAAGGTGTGTGGCATTACAGATATTTTCCGTACTGCCCCTTTGTTTACTTTAATTTTCTCTGTCACCGCCCTCCAACTAAATACATTACAATTGGATACATTACAATTGGAGGCGAGGACCAATTAAGAGGAGGAGTATACGTATATAGGGCGAGGTTTAGAGACTGAAGGGAGTTTGACTGACCAGAACCTGTGTGTTACGCTCCCTTTGGAGGCAGTCCTTGCGGGTGGATCTTTTGGAGTGTGCGTTTCCGGGGATGGTGCTTCCTGTTTAGCCTGTTGCTAACGGGCATTTCTCTTGGCCGGCGAATGCCTCTTTGTCAATTCTGGGATTGAACTGGAGTTTCGCACCTTATTCCCAAAATCGGTGACTTGGAGCTGTAAAAAAGGAAGGAGCCAAGACAGCTGACACCGCCGATGTTCCTGAGTCACTCAAGCCACCCGTGCTGCCAGCTTGGTCAGTGTTCGCTCTAATCACAGTCACACATTAAAAATTTAATTAAACATACATTCATTGCACAAATTTCTGCATATTTAAAAAGTGCTGTTTTGTTTTGTTTTGTTCGATTATTTTCCAATTTTTTTAAAGTGGAATTGTGTGCTAGAGATCTAAAAACTTGTCCATATTATATTAATGTTACCTCATTAAAAAAAAAGTAGTGTTGCCTTTGTTCTATCATTAACTCTTTTGTATGTAGCGGATGGTTTTGTTTGTCTGATGTGCTATCCGGGGTGAATGAAATTAATATAAAAATGTGGCAGGTATATACTTGTCTGGCGCCCGAACATCAATAACTGATTGTGTTTTTGTTTTTTTTTTCCTTTTTGTGGCTTTCGGTCTGAGAGTCGAGTAAAGTCTGAGTGCAATCATCGTTAAGAACAAAACGTGGGGCAAGTTCAAGCTCAAACCGGTGTGCACCGTTTTGCTACGGTTTCAGGGTTGAACGACATGTTTCCTGGAAACGGTGTGCAACGGGGTTTGAGATACGTTTTCTCTTGTTTGGTGGGTGTGTCAAAAATGTCAGCCCAATCAGCAGCAGGATGTATATAAACCACGCGGTATTAAAGAGGCAGCTCGCACAATGTAATTAACATCAAAATAAATTTACAAGAGCAAGTATATTGTTTGCACATGTTTATTTACATTAATCTGGAACTTCAAGTCTGTCTAAATATCATTTACAGTGGGGAAAATAATTATTTGATCCCCTGCTGATTTTATAAGTTTGACCACTTACAAAAAAATTAAGGGTCTATAATTTTTATGGTAGGTTTATTTTAACGAAATACCGCCAAGGCAACAAAGGAGTGGTTCAAAAAGAACCACATTAAGGTCATGGAGTGGCCTAGCCATTCCCCAAACCTTAATTCTATAGAAAATCTGTGGAGTGAGCTGAAACTTTGAGTTGCCAAGAAACCTTAAGGATTTAGAGAGAATCTTTAAAGCGGAGTGGAACAAAATCCCTCCTGAGATGTGTGCAAACCTGGTGACCAACTACAAGACACGTCTTACCTCTGTGCTTGCCAACAAGAGTTTCTCCACCAAGTTTTGCTTGGGGATCAAATACTTATTTGACTCACTGAAATGCAAATCAATTTATAACCTTTGTACAGTGTTTTTTTTCTGGATTTTTTGCTTGATATTCTCTCTATCTGTTCAAATAAACCTACCATAAAAATTACAGATTTAATACTGAATCTAATTTCATTTCTTTGTAAGTGGGCAAACTTACAAAATCAGTAGGGGATCAAATAATTATTTTCCCCACACCGATTTCATCAGGCTCCGAAAATTCTTCAAAAAGAACACAAAGAATGGCCTTCTCAGCTGCCATAGTTGCAACTCTTGCGTCATCAGAACAGAGTGTTCAACGCACCACCGTTTCCATTTAAAAAACGTTTTGCACCGTTTTGTCGGGGCTGAACGCAGGCATGGTCTTGCGGTTAGGACTCAGCACTCCAGCTGACGAAGGATAGTCCGACAATATTTCAGAAATGTCGAGCAATGTCGAACTGCACAGCCAATCACGTCGAAGCGCTATGACATTTGGGCCAATCCCGTCGAAGCGTTATAACATTTCCAGCCAATCAAAAAGCGTGATTCTTAACATTTTCTTAACGTTCGTGACATTTGACCAATCAGAGTACAGGATGTCAACGGCACGTTTCCGCATATCACCGCTAGGTGGAGGGGTCAGCGCTTCTAGTCAGGTGTCAATCAAATTGCCGAACCGTGCCGAAGGTGTACGAAAGAATGACATAATCCTCAGGGGGTGTGTCAGAGGTAAAAAAAAAAAAAAGTTCAGCATTGAAGTTCGTCACAAGCTCAGCATCATTTTTACGGAGGACAGCGAAACTTCATTTTAAAACCAAATATAGCGGTATTACGACAAACTTTTACATGTTTTTTTTTTTTTTTTTTAATTAGTGTGTCGTTTTTAATTATTCTTTCAAAACTGTTTCATCAAACTCAATAAAAATGAATGGCAAACAAAAACAATCGCATAAAGCGATGTCGGACGCTGAATGGATTTTGTGTCTAAAAAACGTTTGCCAGCACAGGAACTTGGCCATCAAATGAGGGTAACAGGCCAGTTCCTCGACAGAAGACGTGGTACGAGATTTATCAAAGGGTGAGTGAGTGTTTGTTACCTTTGCATGATAGAGAAATAAAAAAAGACTTAAGTGTTTGTTGACTTGCATAATCGAACATTATTATCTTTGTTTAATGTATTTGCATAACAGAGCAACACATTAGGCTTCAGTACAAACATGTACCTGATCCCATTCATTAGAACAATGTAATGTGATGGTTGTGTTATGTTATGGCTTACACCAATGTAAACCAGAGTGTTCCATAATTGTTTTATAGACATTTATGTAATGTTGCAGGTATTTTGAGATTTATGTCATACTGTTACATTAAAGCTACATTAAAGATTTTTGTGTACTGGGAGATTCAGAGATTTGAGAGATTTGATGGTGAATGAATGAGTGGTTTGAAGGTGTGAAATGTTCCTCTCTTGTTTCTCTCTCCTTTAAAGAGAGATACCAGCTGTAACATTATATTACATTACATTTACATTTAGTCATTTAGCAGATGTTTTTATCCAAAGCGATATAAGATAAATAGTGACTCATGTTCTAGAAATTAATCAATGAATGAAGTATTTTATGCTCTGTTAAGGGACTCACTTGTATTGTGCATTACATTTGTTATTATGCTTACAGATTGAGAAATGTCCGATGCTGTCTCGTGGCCAGACAAACTTTACATTTGTTATAATGCTTACAGATTGAGAAATGTCCGATGGCCAGACAACCTTGCTTGGAGGTGTGCTGAAATGCATCTGTGGTTTTCACAATCCAAAGGTAACATTAATGTAGCAAGTATTTCTTGTTAGAACAATTCAGAAAGAAAACCATTTCAGGAAATAATACTATGTATTTTTTTGGTTGTCTTAAGCAGCCCACTGCCTCTACTGGACCAGCACAAAGTGTGGTGGAACCACCTGCTGCTGCTGGAAAAGCAAAGAAGGCCATGGAGCAGAGTCAGCCTAACCCCCAGCCTCATCCCTAGCCCCAGCCTACTGCACCTGTGGCAACAAGAGTTATAACACAATTGTCAATGGTAAGAATTACAATAAATTTTTTTTACAAGCATTGAAGTATGAGTTCAGTTCAAATTCAAGGAAGTTCAGAAAGTAAGAAGAAAAAAAGAAAAAACAAGAAAACTATAAGATGCTGGCTGAGACCTACTAATTGTCATACCTCTTGTACAGTGGGGGCAGCTGTTGTCTGCTGATTGGTCGGTTTGAATATCTCAGATTTGGTTTAAGTCACATGGTCAAGGATAAATGAAGAATGTGTGCTTTCTCTCTTTCATCTCTGGGTTCAACTCTTGGATAGTCCTCTTCCTCTCTAACTGAGCTTTGCCTGGGTTGAAGGGCACTGAGCTAGACTCATGTCCATCATGGCATCTCTCTCTATACTTCTCATGTGTTAAAGCTACATTTTCTCTTTTTCACTCTCTATCTCAGGTAACATTACACATACACGCTGGCTATTAATCTAGCATAGCGTTAGTTCTGGCAGGTCACATTAGTCAAGCTCGCATCAGCTGACTCTTAGGCTCAGCTGATCCCCATCAACCTATGGGAATACGACACCTATCTAAGCATTCATATATAAGGTCCCTCAGTATTATCAGCAGTTTTCGCATTGCTCAATAGCTAATTAAATGGCGATTTCGGCAGACAAAACACCATTAGCAGGAATCAGGAATTTAGAGAAGTGGAATTCGCTTCCCCAGTGGTCTCACCTACGATTCATTCAAGTTCGTTAACTTGAACACGTGAATTCACCACATTTATTATAAGCTGCCTGATTCGGAAGTGACTGAGTTAGCATTATTTCACGCATCGCTACATTATTGTCATGGACTCCACAAGTTATGTGACTGACTCAAGAACAAGTTCAGATGGGAACTTCATCCCCAAGAAGGATATTAAGAGATCAGCTATTGGTTGAGGGCAACATGCTTGTTGCTTGAGGCTTTGTGATTTTG
>NW_015537966.1:242593-243751 GCF_001515605.1 Sinocyclocheilus anshuiensis
GTGCTAGTTCATGCGAATGTGCGGTACTTATCTGTTGTCACTGGCAACACGCTTGTCGCTGCAATATGCTGCGCTTAACGGGGGTCTAATGTAATTTCATGCATTCTGAGTTATTTACACTGTTAAGAATTGGATTCTTATGCGCGTGCGCGCACTCAGCGACTCAGGCAAGAGCAAGAGTGCGCCGCTTAATGTGTTTCTTTCATGGTTACGGAAGTCTTCGGCAGCGCCGCAGTTACTTGCTCGAGAAGACTAGGTTGTTCGAGAGGAACTACACTAGCCTGCCTCCGGCTGGAGAGAGTAGCCGCTTGCAGTCGGGGCGGAATTAAAGCGGAGACGTCAAGTCAGACACTTTCTGCTCCTGGTAATAACGCAGTGCAAATCTCGCAGTGTTTGCATAAATTCACAGATTAAGTGAATTAAATGCAACATTTGTCAAATACACAGATGTTTCAGAAATGTTTTCATAAAGCAACAGAAACACTTTTTATACTGCTTAATACAGCGCCATCTGTTCATGAATAAGTTAAACATTAACATATGCTATTTAAATACCAATTAAGTGGGGGTGTATATGCTTTCAAAATTGTTCTTTGAACGTGACTCAATATAACAGTGCGACTACAAAAAAAATGCTTTTACTGTTATAAAAACACAGATTTGTGAGTATCATTGGAATTGAATTGTTAGAATAAGCATGCAACACACATGGTGCTTGTCACCACAGAATCTAATTCAGAATTGTACTTTAAGTACAAGTACTTTGACTTTGAAGTACTTCAATACTTGGACTGTAAGTAAGATGGCGCCGCACACGGCGGCACCAAGCACTCAGTGCTTCGCTCTCCAGTGTTTGTACTGTTTTTGTTAGTTTTTCCTGTTTTTTGTTATATTTTTATATTATTATTTTTATTATCTGTGTCCTGTCTTGTCACTGTCATTCTGTTGCACTGTGGAGCTTCTGTCACTAAAACAAATTCCTCGTATGTGTAAACATACCTGACAATAAAGCTCATTCTAAATCTGATTCTAACCAATGACAATAAATTGTGTCGTCATCAAGGCTTTTGCAGTGCCTGACTGAAGCCCCATTCACACTGCCAGCGACACACAACGACAAAGCGTCATGCTCCCATTCATTTTCAATGGAGAGCCGGG
>NW_015537966.1:243917-247484 GCF_001515605.1 Sinocyclocheilus anshuiensis
CAAAAGTATTAAGTTTTGTTTTTTTTTTACTCTTGGGGCCGCCAGTGTTACAGGTTCATTTGGATTTTGAGACAAACAAGGCTCAGTGCAATTCATTAACGTGTACACGATTTGACAAATTTGCAAATGTGCATTACTACACTGAAACAAATGCTTTTCAACTGGTGTCTGCAGAATTAAGAATTACATTAATGTGCAGCGTTTAAAGTCATTTTTTGAGTATAAATGTTCTACTTTCTATTAAAATGTGTGCAAAAAGGAATCCGTGCATGTGTGGATCAGGTGGTGCATGTGTGGATCAGGTGGCACACGTGCATTTATTGATTTCTTGTTTTAATCGATCCTGTTTGGTTCATTTGGATTATGAGACTTTCCGCGGTTTTTAGCATCGACGATCCACCAACTGGCTTTCACTGAAAGGCAAGGCAGGCAGCTACCACTAGGTGGCAGCCACAGTACAGAGCTGGCATATGCCTGCCTACTTGCCTGGTTTGAGGTGATACAAGACATTCATTGTTCGCATTCTCCCGAAGAACCTTTAAAACATTTAGGAAAATTGATAATACCATTTTAAACCAACAAGCTGGTTGGGTAAGTAAAACAAATATCATAACTACATAACTGGATGATAAATCTTTAAGCTTACTTGACTCATACTCGTAATGAAGTTAATGTTTACTCCTTTGTGTAACATTGTATTACATTTATGTAAACATGGTCTAGTTTATGGTAAGTACAAATGTAATTTTTTATCAATTTCTCTTTATTCCATTTCATTTTAGGAATTACTACATGACCACATTCTGGAGAGATTACTTACACGGGTTACACATGCTCTTCAGCAACCCTAGCTTGACATCGACTATTTGGAATTTGTATGTAGGCAGGAAGTAGTATTTCTAGATGCTGTGGCACAGCATGTTCATGTGTCTCAGGATGTGACAGAAAGATTAACTGAACTACATAATGCAATCCAGAATCACAGACGCTCACAAATTTCACATTCAGTTGTTCAGGTGGAAGGACAAAGTGCAAGTGGGCGACGGCGTCCAAGGATTGTAGTGCCTACAGATCACATTGCCTATCTTCTGGAGATTGGACTCCCTGTTACAACTATTTCACATTTGCTGGGTGTTTCCCAGGCTACACTCTTTAGGAGAATGGCTGAAAACAATCTATCAGTTAGGGGACTGTATAGTACCTGCATTGATGCAGAACTTGATGGACTTGTTTCCCAAATCAAAGAAAGAATGCCACATGCAGGCTACAGATTGATTAAAGGAACACTGAAGGCGCAAGGTCATCGACTGCAGTGGAACAGAGTAAAAGCAGCAATGCACAGAGTGGATAGTCTTGGGATTCTCACAAGAATGACTCAGTTGGGATGTGTCATCAGACAAACATACTCAGTGCCATGCCCAAAGTACTTAGTACATATAGACACAAATCATAAGCTTATCGGGTAACCTGAGTATTCTCATAACAGTAAATGTAATATGTTCAATAGACTTGAATGTCTGTTTTAATGATATTTATAACATTATACAAGAGTTTACAATTCAAAAGAGCTCTCGGGTACATTATCTATACAAACGACAGAAGCACTTTAAGCACCTATATCCAGTATGTACTGTACTTTTAGATCGAAAGTGTGGTTGAAATAGCTTTTGCTGTGTATGCTTTCTCACCTTGCGTGAAAAACCATCAATTCCTGCAAAGATCACTATATTGTACCTGTAGAAAAACAATGTATAAAAATGGCCTCAGTGATTATTTTTTTTGTTGTAATTAGTATTATTTAAAAAAAAATGCTAAAAGATATTTGAAATGTATGGAGGGCAGTGTGATGTCAACATTTCCTAAATCAAAATGAAAAGAGTTCAGATCCAGACTGTGGATAAAAAGTATTTATTTAGCATTTATTTTTACAATAGCATTGATGCATGATGCTGAACCTCTGCTGAAACTGTAGGGAATAAGTCAACATAAACCAGTATTACTTAAGTGAATCTTTGTTTTTGTTTTTTTAAATGGAAAAATTGAAATAGAAATAAGTTGAATCATTGTTTGTTTGTTTATTTATTTAATTCTCTGGATACTTTGTCTTTTTTAGGGGATGCTGCAATTGGCATTGGTGTGACTAGACATATCCTGTCAACAGCCATTGCTAAATTATTGCTGAACTATGGTATGGTACATTGCTAATGCAGTCATCACATAATTTAGCAAATTTACAGGACTATGTATCCAGTAATGTGAAGAAGTATATTTATTTAACTGCCATTTTAGCATTCTCAGAGAGTTGATTGTTTTGTTGTTTTTTTTGATGGCCTGACCATCTAAGGGCCTGAACAAGGTCCAGTAAACAGAAACTCTAATTTAACTCTAATATGAATCAAGAATCTTCTAGCATTGCTATATCAATCAGATGCAACATTATCTAACAATCTATCTGTCGATTTTCTGCTAAGCTGTAAAACCAGTAACACTTAAAAAAAAAAGGTTTCATTAGTTAATTTAGTTGTTAATTTCAGCATTATTAAATATCAAAAGTTAACATTAGTTAATGCACTGTAAACTAACAATGAACAGCTGTATTTTTTATAAACTAACATTAACAAAGATGAATAATGAAACCTTATTGTAAAGTGTTGCCGTAAAACCTAACTCTCGGAATTCAAGATTTTTATATTATATAAAATATTTATATTTACAAGCCTGTTGTTATGGACTGTAATTTTCTAGTTGTAATGTATTCTTTTTATCAGGAAATGCAGCAGAAACCACTCTGTTTGAGGTGGAAATGGACCACCTTTTGCCTACTGCGTCAGCTGTACTTGTTGAGAGTGAACTTTTTGTCATGGCTGGAAGAATGACTGGCCACTCGTTAATCAATCAAGGTACTGCTTTATCAGGCCTAAGCCTAGCAATAATACATTCATTGACAGGTGGCACAAAGGACACAGTCTCCACAAATCTCTGTTTAGAGGATTGCCCAGACATTGAACAAAGGGAGACGATTCGTCTAGTAAGTACTGAAAATCTTTTCGTCTTAGACGATTCGTCTAAGTACTGAAAGGTCTTTTAACAGTTTTGTGTTTTCTGATTAAATATAGACATGTTAAAAATAGCTGCTACTTCTGTGCACTTAATAATGCTTGTATCTTATAGCTGCTGAAAGATGAATAGACTGAGGAAGAGACCTCACAAGTGTCCAACCTGTGTTTGGACTTTTACTTTGCAGTGCCAAACAAGCGGACGAACAAAATGCTGCTCTTCCAACAGCTTCTCAGTCATGCTGTAATATATTCTATGTGTCCTCTTTTGTTTCTAATTTTTTTGTCCTCCTCAATACTTCAATCTTCATCAAATGTCATCAAAGAATCTTCTATTTCATTATACAGATTCATTCTACTTATAATGTTTTCAAACAGCAGTACATTACATTTATTATTTTTATAATACTGAAAATCTTTATCCATTTCCTGATTGCTGCAACTGGTTTTACTGTACAGGTCCTCAATGTAACAGTCGGTGCTCAACTAAAACAATTAAAAGGGATTGAAG
>NW_015537966.1:247804-253543 GCF_001515605.1 Sinocyclocheilus anshuiensis
ATATATATACAGTATATATATATATACACATTGTACAGATGGTACACATTTCTAGTTGTACCATGGAACTAACACAGTAAACACAGTAATAATAATTTAATTAGAAGGGTTATATTGTCCTATTAAAATTTTGCTTACATCTCCATTGTAAATATTTTTTTTTTGCTATTTTATACATTTTTTTAGGTAAAACAATTACAATTACATTTTTAACAATATTTCAGGTGTACTTTATGAGATTTGTTGTATTTTGAATTCAATATTTCTTTGTAAAAGGCAGTAAGTTGATCATACTGATTTCAAATTTAAGGAATAATTACATTGAATATACATTGAACAAAAAACTATCATAACATCTTAAGTATACTTTATTTTTGACAAAACATCCCATGTTTCGTTAGTGAAATATATGAGGGTTATGTTTCCCTTTTTTGTCACAACCAAAACAATGATGACATGTTTCGGTCATGACTGTTTCAGTAGTGACTGAACAAAAAAAGTTTTTTTGCATAAAGTTTCATATCTTACAAAGAAAATATATATATATATTTTGAAAATCACTTTTTAAAAGAATCAAAAAGATACTTTTAAAAACAACAATGGAAAAAAATTATGAAAATTCCTCCCAATTGAAAGTACCCAATAAATAATGATTTTTATATATTTAGGCTTACGGATATTTTAAATGGTATTCTGGGTTTCAATAGATAGTAGAAAGATCTTGATTTGAATACTTGCTTTTTAAATGTGTTTTTTGGTTGTGAGACAGCAGTTTGCACCAATTCTTTAGAATGGCTGTAATCCAAAAAGTTCTCTGTAATCCAAAAACAACTGTACAGGTCCTCAATGTAACAGTCGGTGCTCAACTAAAACAATTAAAAGGGATTGAAGGACACTGGTGTTTGGCCACTTATCAGCTTCAGACCAGATGTGTTACCCCTGCTGTTCCTGAGAGAAAGCGAAGTTGAAATCACACCTGAGGTAAATTGTCAAAATGTGCAAGAATGTGTGTGTGTGTGTGTATATATATATATATATATATATATATATACATTCTACAGATGGTGCACATTTCTAGTTGTACCATGGAACTAAAACAGTAAACACAGTAATAATAATTTAATTAGAAGGGTTATATTGACCTATTAAAATTTTGCTTACATCTTCATTGTAAATATATATTTTTTGCTATTTTATTATTTTTTTTAGGTAAAACAATTACAATTACATTTTAAACTATTTCAAGTGTAATTTATGAGATTTGTTGTATTTTGAATCAGATTTTTCTTTGTAAAAGGCAGCAAGTTGATCATACTGATTTCAATTTTTGTAATTTGTTTTTGGATTACAGATGATCCTGCAAGCCATCCAGTGGCCCCAACCACGGCATACAGAAGACAGCAAGGACAGTGATGCTGACGACATACAGCCTGAGAAACTTAATCTTGTTAGAGGCCTTTTCAGAACCTTTGTCGCCCATGGTAATCTTTTTGTATTACTAGATGGTACTACTTAAAGATTTTTTAAAGTTTTTTTCTGTTAAATGTGAACATTGCTCAATAACTTGCACTATGTATATTTTTCTTTCTCTTGTTTGTCTTAGCATCACCCAGCAACCTGAGGAAACTTCTCAAATTCTGGGTTGGATGGGAAGTTGCGCCATGCATCCTCAAGCTGGAGGTTGTTCAGTCCAGTGTACCAAACCAGTTACCAAAGGCATACACTTGTCAAGAGCGCATTCGCCTGCCAGATCACTATACCTCCCTCTCAGCTATTACAGCTGACATGATGGTATGTCTGCAGTCTGTGGAGAGTGGTTTTGGCCTTGTGTAGATGTTCATGAATTTCTTAAAACATGTTAGAATGAGAATGTTGCTTGTTACTGTTGCTCATTTATTAAATATGTCAGTATTATAATTGTTATTGCACTTCTTCGCACTGAAATGTCTAATTTGGGCTGTTCACCCACTTTTTGGTTTTACATTTTGTAGTTCAACAGAATTCTACTTGGGCACTGCATGACCCTTGTCTGGCCTTGTGCAGTAAAGGTTTTATATGAGGACTTGATGTTCACTGTGATTATGGTCAATAAAAATCTTATCCAATAACTCCATTTTATTTATTTTGATTAAATGACATCTGCTGGTAAAATAAAAATGGTATAATTGTTAGAAAATAAACTAAAAAGCAGCAAAAATTCATGCAACAAGATATCTAATTTTCAGCAAGCAAATTTTCTACATATTGAACTGTACTCAAAAAAATGTCCATGCCATTGGACTCCCAGTCGATGTAAGGAATGGTCATCTCCTGAAATTAAACAAACGGGGAAAGATTCACTGTGTTATTCCAAAAAAATATATATTAATAATAGTTCATTTAATTATTACAATCATTGTGGTTTCTAACATTTGGATTAAAATTTTTTTTTTTTTGTGTAACTGCTTCAGTACCTCTGGGTTGGCAATGGGATGTTCCATCTGACCAGCCTCCCACAGTTGGTTTGGTGAGAGGTTTTGCTCTGTTCTCAATGGGTGGTTGTCCCATCCCTCACAGAACACATTGAGATTGGCTTGCAGTCGAGGCAAAAATACATAATGGCAGCAAAACAGGTGAAGACTGCTGCTCAAATCTAGCATGTCCTGTTCCTCTAGTGTGTGCAAGATTTGGTAAAACACACTGGTGACTCCCATCCAGAGATCACGCCACAGCCTCTCAACTCTTAATTTTAAAAAAACAAACAAATTACAAACAACAAATTACATTATTACATTACAAGTCTTTCAAGTAGTAATTAAAGGTCTATTAGACATTTAAAGGATCTTAGATGAATCGATCTTGCCTCTGATTGTGCACACTTTTGCCTGCTATAAAGCAGTTGCTGTCTGGCCCACGCACAGAAAACATCAGACGAGCCACTCCAACATTCTCTCCTCCCTGATCAGCTCGCACTCTAAACAGTAAAATATCATATTCATTTATTGCCAAACACCCTAGTTGTTTGGAATTTGAAATATAAAATGAAGACTTTTAAGAATTGTAAAAATCTAATTAAAAGAATGTTTATAAAATTTAATTAATATTATGTCAAACTTAATGTATTAAACTTACAATGTTTTTGACTTACTAGTGTATGGGAAATAAATTAAAAAATATGTATTATTTGATTGTAAAGAAAAAATTATTAGTTTTACTTCAGTGGGTATGCAAATTCCTCAACAGCCTGACTGAAGAAAAGTAGGGTTGTGTCAGATCGGTTGTTGTCTCACTGTAAAAAAAAAGTCCGTAAAATTTACGGTAAAAAACCGGCAGCTGTGGTTGCCGGAATTTTACCGTAAAAAATACGGTAGCAACATTTTAGGTTTTACGGTTTTAACTTCAATTTACAGTTAAATACCGTAATTTCATTAACTGATAATGTTAATATACCAACCTATTGAAGTACTGAAATCTGTTTTGTACCTTTGTAATACACTGATAACCACCAAATGCAGGAGGTGATTAGAAAGTCACGTGATGAAACAAAGCCCATCACAAGCAGCTTTTAAATAATAACCTATATAGAAGGTACACAGTGTGATTCACACAAACACTAAACACCATCACGGTAACACACATGAAACTGAAATAATGCAATAAACAGTCATTTAACAACATTAGGTGTAACACACAACCCTAATATATAAAACTGATAAGAAAAAACTAAGAATAAATATAGTTATTTCAACAAAAAAACATCAGTAACGCAGGGAATTCTGGGAATGTCAATTTACGGTTATTCACTGTAAATTATACGGCCTTTTTCACTTCCAAAAACGGTATACTACCGTAAAATTAATGTCCAATACATGTAATGTCCAATACAGTTTTTCACCGTATATAGTAGGGGAATTTACCGTTAACCATTCAACAGGTTTTTACTGCAGCATTTTTACAATCTTTTACCGTTAAATTCACGGTCATTTTTTACAGTGTAGGTGTCATGTTTATATGTATTGTTTTCATGGACTTTTAGTATGTTTCTCTGTTTCCTTTGTGTGATGTTCCCTCTTGATCTTTGGTTGCCATGGTAATTCATTTTATGATTAATTATCAGGGGTGTGGACTCGAGTCACTTGACTCGAGACTTGACTCGGATTCGAGTCCCAAATTTGATGACTTGCGACTGGACTCTACATAATTAAAGAAGACTTGAGACTCGACTTAGACTTTGACAGCAATGACTCCAGACTTGACTTGGACTTGAGCCCTATGACTCGGAAAGACTTTATGATCAGATCAAAGTATAATCAAAGTATATCAAATATAGCGTGGACATTAGCAATGTCCCTGCAGCATGCTTGCGCTTGACTGGCAATAAGCCAGAGACTGCGTTCAGGGAGCGCTGGATAGGCTAGTATAAATTAATTGAGTAATAGCATAACTTACGACAAAAGAACAGAGATAAAAAAAATTAAAATAACAAATTACATGATTCGTCTAGTAGCGATCTCCGCTCATGAAAAGCGCTGCCCTGCCCGTTTGATCGCCGCCCAGCAGACACACGGAGCGGGCATGAGAAACGAGATGCACGGCCGCGATCACGTCACTGGTGCTCGCCTCATCATCACTGTGATCGCTGCTGTTAAATATTCCTCACTTCTTCTGTTTGTCCGACACCGAGGTGCACCATGAGTGACGGATCCGCATCCCGCCACGACCCTCGCACTCTGCCAACTCGATGTACTTTCATTTTAATTGTTATTTGTAATAAACACCTCTCTGAGACCTGTTTTTGTCAGATCTCCACTGTTTTTGTTCGATCAGTTACATATTTTAATTGCATGTGCATTTTTTTTTTAATTTAAACCTCCATTAACCTTTAAATGCATGAATGTTTAGCCAATCGTTATTACATATTCGGGTCTTTAGCGACCCGGACCCATATATCCAGCACGGATGGATCTCTAACTGCTGCAATAGCAAAAACCTATCTTAAAAAAAAAAGATTAATTTTTTGTAAAAAGTGTATAATTAATCTGTTTTGTTTTTTTCAATTAATCTTTTATATTTTACTTTTTTTTTTTCTTGTTATATTGTTTATAATTAATAGATTGAGGAATACTATTCCAGGATCAAAATGATGGGTTAAAAATGTAAACTTGCTTATTTTTTAAAGGTTTGAAGTTTGGTGCAACAGAATTATTAGATAAACCTTGATTTAATCTAGATTTAAAATTAATCATTGCAAACCACTCAGCTATAATTTGAAGAAAAATGCACATTAGGCCTAATGTCTGAAGTGAGCAAGCGGCAATAGACCTAACGATAATTTAAAATATAATTTGAAGAAGTGTTTCTTTCAAAAAAATTGTGTTGTATATATAACTATAAAATATAGGCTACTAAATTTTTCTCCCTCTTGCAGGCACCCAATAGCGCACACAGCCCAAAAATTTAGCGATCAGCTATGTATAATATAAACTTATTTAACATACAACATTTTTTTCTATTAAATTATTTTGTCTTTTTTACTTTTAGTTATAAAGGATGGTAGCACAGCATTTTTGAATGGTTGTCTTCATGAGTTTGTCTGCATCCATATTGCATGTGTCCTCTCACTTGCAAAGTATGTTTGCAGTTATTTCTTCTAGTTCTTTCAAAGCAGTTCTTTCTGCGTTTCCGCTCACATATTTTTAAATCTGCTTAATTGAGGTTCCAAATAATGGCTCATTGGCTTCGATATAACACCTAGAAGCA
>NW_015537966.1:253588-254221 GCF_001515605.1 Sinocyclocheilus anshuiensis
TGACTCGAGACTTGAATGCAAAGACTCGAGACTTACTTGTGACTTGGTCCCACCTCTGTTAATTAGTGCACACCTGTCTGTATTTTAGTTTATTTTATGTACAGATGCATCTAAAAAAATTTGAATATTGTGAAAAAGTTCATTTTTTGTAACTTATTTCAAAAACTGATACTTTCATATATTCTAGATTCATTACATGTAAAGTAAAACATTTCAAAAGTTTTTTTTTTGTTTTAATTTTGATGATTAGAGATTACAGCTCATGAAAATCAAAAATCCAGTATCTCAAAATATTCGAATATTTCCTAAGTGAGTTTCATCAAATGAACATCCCTACAGTATAAATTCTGGGTATCTCTTGTTCTTTGAAATCGCAATAATGGGGAAGACTGCTGACTTGGCAATGGTCCAGAAGACGATCATTGACACCCTCCACAAAAAGAGTAATGGCGTTTTTCCACTGCATGGTACGGCACGGTAAGGTTCACTTTTGGGGGGTTTTCCACTGGGTACAGTACCTGGTACCTGGTACTTTTTTTTAGTACCACCTCAGTTGAAGTTCCAAGTGAACCATACCGTTACCAAAACGTGACGTGTAAACTCTGCTGATCACGGATTGGCCGGAGAGAATCG
>NW_015537966.1:254258-254630 GCF_001515605.1 Sinocyclocheilus anshuiensis
GTAGAGGTGGCGCAACTATAACGACATGTGAATAATCCCACCCACTCTGAAGCGATACTAAACCACAGTGGAAACGCAAACCGAGCCGAGCCGAGCCGTGCCGTGCCGAGCCGAGTCGTATCACGCAGTGGAAAATCACCATAAGTCACAGAAGGTCATTACTTCACAGAGTGCTGTATCAAAGCATATTAAATGTAAAGTTGGCTGGAAGGAAGAAATTGGGTAGGAAAATGTGCACAAGCAACAGGGATGACGGCAAGCTTGAGAATACTGTCGAGCAAAGCCGATTCAAACACTTGGGAGTGGACTGAAGCTGGAGTCAGTGCATCAAGAGTCACCACGCTCAGACGTCTTCAGGAAAAGAGCTGCCAA
>NW_015537966.1:254962-278706 GCF_001515605.1 Sinocyclocheilus anshuiensis
TGGAAATCAAGGTCTGGAGTCTGGAGGAAGACTGGAGAGGCACAGAATCCAAGCTGTTTGAAGTCCAGTGTGAAGTTTCTGAAGTCAGTGATGATTTGGGGTGCCGTGACGTCTGCTGGTGTTGGTCTATTGTGCTTTATCAAGTCCAGAGTCAATGCAGCCGTCTACCAGGAGATTTTGGAGCACTCTATGCCTCCATCTGCTGACAAGCTTGGAGATGCTGATTTCCTTTTCTAACAGGACTTTAGCACCTGCCCACAGAGCCAAAACTACTTCCAATGATATTACTGTGCCACATGCCTGACCTGAAGCCCATATGGAATCTATGGGATATTTTCAAGAGAAAGATGAGAAACAGTGGATCCGAGCTGAAGGCTCAATAGTGCCTCAGCAGAGCCACAGGCTGATCGCTTCCATGCCACACCTCACTGATGCTGGAGTTTGTGCTAAAGGAGCCCCGATCCAAGTACTGAGTGCAGAAATTAACATACTTTAAAGAACGTGAACTTTTCTGTAATGCAAATCCTTTTTTTGATTGATTTTAGGAAATATTCTAATATTTTGAGATACTAGATTTTTGACTTTCATGAGCTGTAAGCTCTAATCATCAAAATTAAAACAAAAAAAATGTTTACTGTTTGTAAAATGTTTGAAATGTTTTACTTTACATGTAATGAATCTAGAATATATAAAAATGTCACTTTTTGAAATGTTACACAAAAAAACTTTTTCACGATATTCAAATTTTTTTTAGATGCACCTGTATTTAAGTCCTTCAGTTTCCTTAGCTCATGGTTTGGTGTCATTTGTGTCATTCACAGTCTTATGTTGTACCTTCTCGTTGGATTACTGCTTTTGTTTTATTGAAGTTAACTACATTATTTGAACACTTCATCCTTTGTGGAGCAACCCTTGACAACTGGCATCTAAAATCAGCTGAGTCAGTGATGTCCACTGTGTGGATTTCATATTTTATTTTTATCCTATATGTGTTATCTAACCTGTTTATTACAATCACAAACTGTTTTTGAATTGATACCTTGAATGTGACAGCGAAATGGAGCAGCCCACTGGTTCTTGTCGCGTGGTTGCTTGTAAAATGAAATGAGGGACCTGTCCCGTTCTTCATCAGTATCCCTGGCATCCAGAGACAGGAAAAGTGATGGCTGCCTTTTACCTCCTTCACGCAATTGCTCAAAGAAGAGCTGTACAACCTTCTGAGGGTTTTTCCACCGTCTTCCATTCTGGTAAAAAAACATTTAGAATAGAATTACATCTTGACTGCATAAATCTTTCACATAGTAAAATTTTAGTGCCAAGAATATATGTCAAAGTTGTCTTTGCATAATTTTAAAAACACAACTTATACCTCTCCGCACACAAACTGCCATGATAAAGCAATACTGACAATGGCAGCTCCTTTTGGCATATAGGGCACATCTGCAAGGACAAGAAAATTGACACAAAAATTTAGCAGGAAAGTAAGTCTTGTTTTAGATGCAGTAACGTGAGAAATAAGCATTACCGCTAGACTGTCTTCAGAAGTATCTCTGGAAGCAATATTTGTGACCTGCTCCTCTAAGTTGTCACCCTCCACAGTGACTAGATCAATTTTATCCTGTGATTTTAAAATTATATTAACTTTAGTAACATTAGTTACAGTTATTGTCCTTGTTGTGAATGTTTCTTTATGACATGTACACATACAGTCAGTGTGGATTAAAAAAAATAAAAAATAAATTGTGTGTAACATGTAATGTATTTTGCTGCTGTGCCAATGTGGCTATACAAAACTCACAATCAAGGCAGATGTATACACAACTCACATTTGAATTTTGTTTGCACTCAGCATGTAATGCCAACATTTGCAGTGGCATGGTAGTATTACAGGTGACACAGGGCACCTTTGGCATCTTTGCAAATTCAGCTGAATTGTAGGGAAGAGGCTGGGTGTCCATCTCCTCCTGAAGGGGCACCAAAAAAAGGACATTTTTGCCACAGTTTGAGACAGACCGGATTTGCCGACCAGAGTAACCCTCTGTGTCCATGGAGATTAGGGTCATTCTTCTCTGGCCACTTCCTCCTGCAACAGAATTTGTATGTAGATAATAAATGGATCCTAATTGGCAGATAATCTTAACTGTAGTGAACTGAGCTCTTCAAACAAGCTCAAAATCCCCATATTTACCAGTTGTTTTATATAACATCCAACGTCCTTGAAGAGGACGAAGTTTGGGGAACTCTTCCTCCATAAGTGTTACTATCTATAAATGGGTAATACATGAAAAGTCAAACATAAGATTTCAAATGTACACCAGGTAATAAAAAGAATTGCAACATTGCATATAGCGTTTTGAATGCACAAAAACATACACATATACCAAATCATAAGCCATATAAGCACTTACATCATCATGTTTGCAGTCCTCTGCTATGGTAACTACTTTTTTCCCTAACCCCGCCTGAGCCAGTTCCAGCTCTACAGTAGGCTTCGGGGTTAGGGTTGTGGGTGAAGGAAGAACACAAACTGTGAGGTCTGTAAATTTGATAGGCGGCGCTGCCCGGGTAAACCGCCCTTTTCCTCTCTTCGCCTCAGTTTTTGAACAAAACATGTTTGGAAACTGTCTAAGAAAATGCAAGTAAATAACAGCATTCAGAAGTATGGAGTGGCATTCACAAGTGGCATTGAGTACAGAATGAGTGGTATTACACTATAATTCTAAGGTTATATTGTCAAAATTGTACAAAACATGAACAGAACTTTAAATAGTTTGTTATAATTCTACCTCTTTAACGCCTGGTTCACTCTGGCAGAAGTTTCAGTGATGGTGTTCAAAGGCTGGACTGTGCTGTTGCTAGAGGGAGTAATGGCGCTGAGAGAGGCACGTGGAGGCCTGACAGGTGTTGACACAGGGGTGTTGTGTCCTGCTGACATCTCCCTAGATATGGCACTTACAAGAGCCTAAGCCATGCTCTCTACAGTGTTCTATAAAAAACTAAATGTATATGAATTATACATGTACTTAACAATTTAACACATAAATATGACACAATGCATTCCAGTAAAATTTTAAAATTCTAAGCCAAGTTTAAAACCATGTTAAGGTGTATAATTGTTATACAGTGGTGGCCAAAATTAGTAGAACATTAGTATTTTCACCAGCTAAAAAATGGTTTTAAGTTAGTTATTTCTATCTTTTGCTGTAGTGTGTCAGTATATCTTCAAGAAACCTCCTGAAAAGCTCCTGAGAAACTCTGCTCAAGTGCACCGAGTGCAAAAGCTGCTTTAAACACAAAGGATGCTCACACCAAATGTTGATTTAATTTAGTTAATATAAGTTAATTGATAAAGAAAATCTATTTATGACATTATTTTTGACAGCATTCTCATTTTACAGCATTTTTACACAAGTGCCTAAAACTCTTAACAGTACTGTAGCTTTGCATGTAGCATTGGAGACGTTGCCACAGTTCTTCTGGATTGAGTCCGTCTCAGTTTGTTTCTTCATGTTATTCCAGACAGACTGATGATGATCAAATCAGATCTCTGTAATAATCCAGTGAGATTTTTGTTTGCTCCACACAATTATGTCAAATTATGGCAAAATGAATGTTTGGAAATGTAAACTGATATTTCCTACTGACACACTACTGCAAAATATAGAAATAACTGACTTAAAACCATTTTTTAGCTGCTGAAAATACTACTGTTCTAATCATTTTGGCCACCACTGTAGTTTTCCTCCTGATCCTACTAGGCCTATTTTCTTTCATGGAATATGTGGAAAATTCGCTGTATAAAATTCCTCGTCAATTTAAATTAGGCTGCATTCCCTACTATGATAGTACTGCTACAAATGACAAAAAAACAACACTGAGCGTTAATAAAATACGGCACCATCTTGTACTTACAGCAGTAGAAGTCGGTGTTGGAACTGACTGTCCCGCCATGAAGTTAACGTTGTCCCGCCATGAAGTTAACGTTGTGTATCTCGACTGCTCAAAAACTAGATTAAACTCCGATCGGGGGCGTGAGTCGCGTGACGTCACTACTCTATAATATTTACCATGTAAATAAAGTAACCAAAAAAGACAAAAGATAATTCATATAATAATACATAACGAGCCTGATACAACTTAAAACATTTTAATATTTTTTTTTTCCCAACTAGATAAAGTTGAAGACTGCCAGCTCTGTACTGCAACTGCCACCTAGTGGTAGCTGCCTGCCTTGCCTTTCAGTGAAAGCCAGTTGCGTGTGGATCGTCGATGCTGAAAAGGAAAGTAAATCTCATAATCCAAATGAACCGAACAGGATCGACTCGAACAAGAAATCAATAAATGCATGCGTGCCACCTGATTCACACATGCACAGATTCCTTTTTGCACGCGCAAATTATGACATTTTAATAGAAAGTAGAACATTTACTCACTCACAACATGACTTTAAAGTGCCGTGACATGACATGTGGCCAAGTATGGTGACCCATACTCGGAATTAGTGCTCTGCATTTATCCCATCCAAAGTGCACACACACAGCAGTGAACACACACACACCGTGAACACACACCCGGAGCAGTGCACGCTGCACATTAATGTAATTCTTAATTCTGCAGACACCAGTTGAAAAGCATTTGTTTCAGTGTAGTAACACACATTTGTACATTTTCGAAATCGTTTACACGTTAATGAATTGCACTGAGCCTTGTTTGTAGGTAGTTGTGTGTGTGTGTGTATCTGAAATGCTGTAAACTGCGAAAATGAAGTCTCAAAATCCAAATGAACCGAACAAGATCGACTTGAACAAGAAGTCGAAAAATGAACGCGTCACCTGATTCACAAATGCATGGATTCCTTTTTGCATGTGCAATTTATAATATATTAATGCAGAACAGACCATTTTTATTCACAAACATGTCTTTATTTGTACAAATCGCTGCACGATCATTTAATCCCGAATTCCACATACTCAAATTGAAAGGCATTTGTTTGTGGTTCGTAAGATACATGCATTAAATGTATGTAGCACATGGATAATTGTGCGTGCATCTATTAATCATTTTGAGTCTAATATCATCCCATAAATTCTGCCCTCTCGAAGTGAACAGAGACCTACGAGATCAAAGGCGGATATCGCGTTATTCTCACTCGTGTGCGGTGCTGCTGATAAACATCATATCATTTCAATTCTGTTGCTTTTATATGAAAATAAATATGATGAACAAGACACTCAAAGTGCTTGCTATTTAATTCCATACGAAAGGTGTATTTATCATCCATTTTTACTTTAATAAAAACATATATTTTAGATGTTTATAGAAATATGACAACAATCACATCTCACACAGAGATCGCACTGTTAACGTGTTTGGGAACATTCATGCATAATTTAAACACAATCACATGAAATCAGATAAAAAATAAAACATTTTAGAAGAGAACCAGCATCACAGTTATGGCAAGCCATTTTGACTTTTATTCATTCTCAGGATATGAATTCTTGATATCAACAATTCAATTTTAACTAGTTAAGATGTTAATTCTTGATATCAGGAATTAGATTTCTACTAATAACAATTGCTATTTTTGATATCAGCAATTACATTTCCACTAGTAACAATGTTAATTCTTGATATCAACAATGACATCACTAGCAGAAATTGAATTCTTGATATCAGCAATTACATTTCTACTAGTAAAAAATATTATTCTTGATATCAATAATTTATATCCACGGAATGGCAAATCGGCAAGCCATATTGACTTTTATTCATTCGCAGGATACGAATACTTGATATCAGCAATTCAATTTTCACTAGTTAAAATGTTCATTCTTGATATCAGGAATCGGATTTATACTAGTAACAATTGCAATTTTTGATATGAACAATTCAATTTTCACTAGTAACAGTGTTAATTCTTGATATCAACAATTCAATTTTCACTAGGTAAAATGCTAATTATTGATATCAGGAATTACATTTCAACTAGTAAAAAATTATAATTCTTGATATCTGTAATTGTATTTTCACTAGTTAAATGTCAACATAGGCTACCATTCAAATTTAATTGTTGATATCAAGAATTGATTTCTTACTAGTTGAAATTCCAATTTCACATATCAGAAATACAATTCTTACTAGTAAAAACCTTTATTTTTGATATCAGTAATCACATGGTTACTAGTACAGACATATGGCAAGCCGTTTTAGCTTAAAATACTCCCAGCGTTACTCGTCGTAATTGCATTTTTACTAGTAACAATTAAATTAGAGAGCTGTACAATTAAATTCTTACTAGTAACAATTACAATTAGAGAGATCTGTAATTCAGTTTTTACTAGTAACAATTATGTTTAGAGAGCTCTCTAATTTAATTCTTACTAGTAACAATTCCAATTAGAGAGCTCTCTTATTCAATTCTTACTAGTAACAATTATAATTAAAGAGATCTACGATTTATTTTTTACTAGTAATATGTCTCCATTGACTTCCATTCATTTATAATTACAGAGCTCTACAACTGAATTTGTACTAGTAAGAAATGCAGTTAGAAAGCTCTATAATTAATTTCTTACTAGTAACAATTCCAATTAGAGAGCTCTCATTACCTTTTTACTAGTAAAAATACAATTACAGAGCTCTCATTACCTTTTTACTAGTAAAACCCTACATTAAATATATGTTTAATTGCAGAGCTCTTTAATTCAATTGGAGAGCTCTCTAATTGGTATTGTTACTAGTAAGAACTGAATTAGAGAGCTCTGTAATTGAATTCCAGAGCTCTGCAATTGCATTCTTTCTAGTAACAAATGAATTAGAGAGCTCTCTAATCTGAATTGAACTAGTCATTACTCAATTAGTGAGCACTCTACTTCAGTTATTACTAGTCACAATGCAATTGCAGAGCTCTCTAATTCAGTTCTTACAAGTAAGAATGCAATTGCAGAGCTCTCTAACTGAGATTCTTACTAGTAACAATTCAATTATAGAGCTCTGTAGCTGCATTCTTACTAGTAAAAACATTATTGAAGAGCTCTACAATAGCAATTATTACTAGTAAGAATTGCAGTGTAGAGCTCAATATTCAGAACAATCTCATTATGATAATCGTGCCTCATGCATATTCATCTGCCTTGTATAAATTGCCAGGCGGGAAACTTGGCGCGCTTAGTAATCAAAATGGAGGAAGGTGGCGAGCCAGAACAACGGGTTGCATCAGCGTTTGATCGCGTTTTAAGTGCAGTTTCGTGTGCGCGACAAGAGTTGCAGAGGTCAGGGGATACTACAATTTTATCATCTACACGACAGTTATTTCGATCCCGATATGAAGGTAAAGTTAGACCCAACAACACTTTATCCAATCATGACAGAGCTGCCTAAACTTCAAGGGAGGCGCGCTCAGCCTTCCCATTTATATTTATTCACATTACTCTATCACTGGCATATTCGTATTTGCGCATTAACAGTAGCATTGGTAGTGGTTCATTAGATTTTGTACAATAAGTTGTCAGTATGGCCATGGGTGGACCTCAAAGCACTGACTTAGGTCGGCTGTGTATGGAGCATGTTTTAGTCTATTTATTTTTCAACACACTGGCAATCATCACATACACTCAATTACATTCGAAAAGGGGCAAGCTTTGTTTCCTAATGTTATAAGTAAAGATAGGCCATCAATTTTACAAAGTGTTGTACACCCAGCCAGTGTAATCACAATGAAAGCATCTAAAGTGCAATATTAATAACTGCGTAGTCACGTGTGAAAAGTATGGTTTACACACTAAATCCAACAGAAACTCCCGTACAGTCTGCATATTTTGAATATGACTTGCAGATGACGAACATCCTGTGAACTTGTGCATTCTTTGTAAGTTAGGCAAGTTAACTAACAGAAAAGCATTTGTCCAGTTAAAACATGAAGCTAAACATATACCTACGATGACGGCAATATGGTTTGTATTTTTCGTGTGATTTGGGGTATTTATATAACATGCTAAGGAGTTGCAGGATCTTTGGTTTTGCCTAATATAAAAGCTACAAATACTTCTGTCGGATTTCATATTCCTCTTTAGTTTGCAATCGAAAGTTATTACTAACACTGTTTTCTGTTTTTAAATTGAGTTTTGCGAATGTCAGAAATTGTCATGTGTAGTTTTAGCTATAATGCACCTGTTACAGGTGCAGTTGTGTTACGTGCTGAATGTTGTTTAAATAATTTGCATAAGGTCTGTAGCATTTGGACCAATCAGACACAGAACTTTTTGTTATATTTAACAAATAATATCTAACGCCCCCTCACCTAACCAAAGGGCCAATTATGAGGGTCTATGGACCCTTCCCCCGAAATGCATCTAACACCTCAGAAAGGCAGAACAGGCCTCTGGTTCCATGGCAACCAATGCTGATACCACTGGTTTTATTGCCGAAAGGAATGCGGGCAGAGAAACTCACAATTCATTTACCCTTAGGAAAGACACACAATGCCCATAAAAATGGACTCTTCTCTAATTCATTCATAGAAAAACCTTTCTGTGAATGAACACACATCTCCTCAGGACATTGTGTATACCATTACTGTTCTTGTATATTTGTCTTTTGAATTGTACACTGTTTGTTATGATAGATCACTAGTTAATCCAACCCCACCGATACCATGTTTGGTCTCTTTGAATTAGTCTTCTGATGATCTAAATGAGCGTTTATATTATATGTGGGTACATAGGCAATATATTAGTGTTCTAAGAATCTTTAGTAATTTTGATTCGAGTTCCATATGCAAATTACCATGCTCTCACACAAAGGGTCATAAAACTCCCCAGTATTTCCAACCTCCCGCTTGGAATTTCAGCCTTTCTCATTGGACAAGCCCATCCTGAGAGGCGCGAATCTTCTCAGACCTTAAAAGGCTCACGCACAGTTCCGCCCAGGTACTTGATGTTCTTCTTCGGCTAAAAAGCGTGTTGGAGCCTGAGCCAGTGCGGGCGTGCCCGGTGGGCTCCAACACATAGCCAGTTCAATCTGCGGTTCTGTTAGATTCTGAGAAGATGAGGATGTGAGCTAGAACGCACCTAAGGACACCCTAAGTTCGGCTTTGACTTTCCATTAACCAAGATCCTCTGACTCAAAATGGTTCTTTCTCATCACCTAACTTCAGCCAACCTACTGGAGCCCCAAAGAGCATCAGGACTCTCTTTCAAACAGGCGAGACGTGCAAGTATCAAACTTAGTCTTATTAATTGATACTGTGTGTGTGTGTGTGTGTGTGTGTGTGTGTGTGTGTGTATGTTAGACTAGTTTAAGTGTGTATGTAGTTAATAAAGTCTTACTTGTATCACACTTGACGTTGTTCATTGTTTGCTCATAACTGGAGTCCCTAATCATGCAGATTTTTGCTACATGCTCTGAGTAGTATTGTACAGTAAGACAGTTATTTTCCGTACCCAGGAAATTAACGTTCTTAGAATTGACAGACAGTTGACACTGAGAGGTCAAATGAATGCTTACAGCGTATCTAAATATTTATAATTAATTATAACTAGTTATGATTAATTATTCATATTTCCCCTTTGAGCTGATTCGCTACAGGTCATAAAAAAAAAATGTTTTCCCCCTTTTAGAAATATATTTGATAATAGGTGGTAAAACGCATATTAGGATAAATATTGATGATGTTCTCATTTGATTATTCTGATTCTATACTTGGTCTTAAAAAAGACTTTAAAAATATGACATTTACCTTCATAAAACCTGCAGAAACTGTGTGTGCCAAATGGACAGTAAGGGCAATAGAGTGGCAGATTATGCTGTCACCTGTGTAAAGTTCAAGGATCCATAAAACAGCTCACATTCATTTACTTTTGAGTGCAGTGCCAACATCTCAACATCCAGTCATCAACCAATGCACAGTTCCCACTATTTTTATTTTTTTATGATTTGTTTCTCTTGGAAGATATGGAATATATGGAAGAAAATATGGAATTCAGTATGGAAGAAAAGATCTGTTGCTACTTAAGTATCATTTCAAATTCCAGCTAGTGTATGATTGTTTTCTTTAGGAAAATGTAAGAATTTAAATTTAATATAATTTAAAAAATTCTATATGGAAGAAAGGATCTGTTGCTACTTAAGTATCATTTCAAATTCCAGCTACTGTTTGGTTATGTTTTCTTTAGGTAAAAGTATTCATAGTGTTATGAATTTTCATTTGTCGTTTCTTTTTATGTTGAATAGGTCAGCCTGGAAGAAGAGTGAGGCTGACATGGCATGTGAGTATTTTTCTACTTCCACGACCTAACATCTGCAGACTGCCTTCAGCCAGTGAACGTGCTCAACTGACACAAAATGGATTAGGTAATTTTTTATTATCTTTATTACTACTTATTACATGGTAGTGCATCAATAGGTGTCAGTTTAAATTTACATATTTTTCTACATTTTTGACCTGTAGCTTTTACATTTTTCACTACCGTTCAAAAGTTCACCCTATACTCCAAAAGTATGTGCAATTTGATGGTTAGGTTTACATTGTGTCTACACTAGATGCGACCATTATCGCTTGCATCACATCGCACTACAACAACGGACTAAACAAAGTGCCTTTTGCAAATCATTTGTCCTTTGTGTCAGCATGATGGAAGAAGGCATCAGTTTACTGTCAGAGATTTCAGAATCAGAAAGAGCTTTATTGCCAAGTATGTTTACACACACAAGTAATTTGTTTTGGTGACAGGAGCTTCCAGTGCAGAAGAAAGAACACAGTGCAAACATACATGATAGTGCAGACATACATAGGAATTACAACAGTACAGATTTATAACTCATATCGCACTGCCTCCAGTGTAGACAGAATCACTCAGCATTGCTCGTGTCCGGTGTAGACATAGTGCAAGGAAGTGCAGTCTTTAAGTGTCACTGGTATTCTTTTTCAATAGGGAGGCCGGCACATGAAACAAATCAGTCGTCCAAATTTCAGCTAAATTGGAATTTAGATTAATTTAAACAATATATCTGCCAGAGCTACCCACACGTAAGTCTCAACTTGGTAGGATTTGAATTGGCCCGAGCAGACAGAGGCAAGAAACTTGCAAAGGTTCAAGTCGCTTCTGTTAGGGAGCTGAAGAACGCAACTGGGAAAAGCAGACTGTATGTTATACCATTGGCTGAGGTACAGTATATCAGGTATGTTAAGCCAGTTGTCGATACTGTAGTCTCTAACTTGTGATTGCTCTTAAGAACTGTCCAATGTTGGCAATGTTTCTTTAGGATGTTGGATCTGACACCATTGGACCAGAACCAGAGACAAGACAACACACATGCATCACTGAGGTTGCTAAAAGAGCATCATTCATAATTAAGCAGTTGGCATGTAATTTTGCATTATTTTAAAAATGAGCTACTCCTTTCTAAACAGTTTTTTTGTAGTTGCAGACCCTTGAGAAACGTAGGGCTTTGTGCCAGCAACAAGACATTGCATACAATGCGTCTTTATTGGCAGACAGAGAAAAAGTATGTATTTACAGTTTAATTTGGAATTGATTTAAATGGACAATTTAATTATTTAAATTATGACCTGAATTTCCTACATTAGGAGATGAGACATCGGCTTTTACTTGCCCTAGAAGAAAGACGGCTAAAGGTAAACTGCTTCCTTAAACTTTTTTTATTCAGTTTTTAAAGCAGTCAAGTAAAATAATTGATTTGTTAAAAGCAATAGATGAACGACGACAAAGGATAGCATCTCTCCCAGAGCCTTCTGATGGTGTGCCTTTAAGGTTCAAGTTCCCAAATGGACTAATGAAAACCAGGAAGTTTATTTTATCACAATCAATTCAGGTAATCTTTTTTTATTCTAGTATGATGTGTTATTTATAATATGGGCATTTTTATGTTTTTTATTGAAGACTGAGGGCACATATTTAAAGCTGCAGTATGTTACTTTTTTGGTTCAGAAATAAAAGTTTTTAATGTGCAAGTATATCATGAATCTTCCAAACCATGTTTTTGTCTTATCCTGAATCAGTATGGTGAGCTTATAAGAAGTGTTTATATTGGGACTATTTTAGATTTGTTGGGTCGATTCCTGCTGTGGAGTATAACAAAAGAGCAACAATATATAAGTGCAAATGCAAAAGTCTCGGTTAGCCTGACGCAGTACACGTAGCAAGGTATATATATATATTTCTTTTTTTTTTAAATAAAAAAAGAAGATAAATAGATAAAGTAGAATTAAAATAGAATACAAAGTGCTAGAGTTAGAGGGTCAAATAAAGATGGGTGCCTCTTTGGGATGGCACAATAACGTGCCGTTCACTTGCAGAACGCAAGCTTCTAGAGGGCACGTAAGTCTGAAGTAATGAATTTAGGTAAATGGGTGCAGAGCCAGTGGTGGTTTTGTAGGCAAACATTAATGCATTGAATTTTATGCGAGCAGCTACTGGTAGCCAGTGTAAATTGATAAACAGAGGTGTGATGTGCATTTTTTTCGGCTCATTAAAGATTTATCTTGCAGCGGCATTTTGGATTAATTGTAGAGGTTTGATAGAACTGGGTGGAAGACCTGCCAAGAGAGCATTGCAATAGTCCAGCCTGGATAGAACAAGAGCTTGAACAAGGAGTTGTGTTGCATGTTCTGAAAGAAAGGGCCTGATCTTCCTAATGTTGTATAAAGCAAATACCTGTACCTGCATGACTTATATACATGAAAGTGCCCCTATTGTGGGTTAAGAAAGGTTCATATTTTGGTTTTGGGAGTCCCCAACAACAGGTTGACATGCATGCAAGGTCAAAAAATACTTTCATTGTCTTATAATATGCATTTATTTTGACCTTATTTGCTCAACGACTCCCAAACAATTCGCTAAACGACTAATTTTTCCAAACACCTCCTTTGCGTGACGCTAATCTGTGGTGATTGGTCCGATTGGTCAATTTAATTTCCATTTCATCATGCCTGTAACGCCTGATAAAGCAGTGTTTGTGAGCGCAGTGCTGCTTTGTGTACAGCGTTACCGGGGAAATTGCTATTTTTACCACTCCAAAAGCAGCACCTAGTGGCAAAGAATGAATTTGCATTTTCATTCAGACCAATGTGAAAATCAAGTTTTCCCAGGTCTGCGCGCAATAAGTGGGTGGGCAATATGCTAATGTTTCATGTTGACGTCAACATGAAACGACTTGGGATTCGTTTTAAAAACGACTCGTTTCAATGATTCAGAGTCGACTTTTTCTTTTGAGAGACAATAACTTTATACACGGTGCACTTGTCAGATTTAAAACTTTGCAGGATGTTTTCATTCACTTAGCGCTGTGTTACACACTGCATGAAAGGTAATTTTCAAAAATCCATAATAGGGGCACTTTAACAGAGAGAAGTAGCTTTGGCTACAATTCTGTTCCGCAAGAAGCATGCAGTTTTATTTATTAACCACTAGAGTACCAAACATTACTTTACATTTTCATTTTTAATATAAATCAGCATTCCACAAAAAATAAAAACTTTTTTCCATGATTCCATGGTAACATTAACTGTTATGTTTGCTTTATCTGGTATTATTTTAAATTATTTTCCCCAGACATTGTTTGATTTTGTGGGGCAAGAGGACACATCCACTGAGTATTTTGGCATCAGCGAAACCACATCAGGTATTCGTATCGACAGCAGTACCCTGTCAGGATCAATGGAGGACCATAACATAATGGGATACTCAACACTTTATGTTACATGGGCTCCCCCACCTGAGGAAGAGGTACAGCATTTGGATTGTTACTGTTACTTTTTTGGTTTGTTTGCATGTTTGCAGTGTCTGTGTCCTTAATTGGAGAAATGAAGGATGCAGCCTGTTTAAATAGTAGCTTATCTTCTCTAGCTCATCTTGCTCTTGTGAATCAGTTGAGGTTATATATGTATAGGTATGGGTACCGAGAACCGGTATTTTTTTGAACTGGTACGTAATTGGGTCAAAACCGGACTACCGATAAGCTTCAGGACAAACGATACTGTTATCGATACTTGCGTTGTTTTTTCTCAGTATACTTCAATGTTAATAGCGAATTAGAAGCTGCTGCTTTTCATTTTCCTTCACTGAATGATGTGGCCGACGTTTGCTCGACGTGCGTGTGATATCCACGGTGTGTGTTTGTGTGCAATCAGTCTTGGCGGCAAAAGTGAAACATTCGAAAGTGTGGGCTAGTTACAAAACTAGGCGACACTAGTCAGATGCAATATATGCAGTAGTGTAATAGTGAACAAAGGAGGCAACACTAGTAATATTATGAAATATTTACTAACAAAACAACATCTACCTCAAGCAATGTGCTGTATTTACTCGGCTCCAGCTCCAACTGCAACTCGCGAGACACATTTACATCAAATGTTAACTCAGCAGTACAGTTACACTCACAAGACACTGCACTTATTCGCAATCACAAAAGTACATTATTTGCATGTGCTTTAAAGCCTTGCCGGTTAAACATTTCATTCGCGTGCTGTTCTAACATGCGCTTATTCAGAGCGTACATGTAAATATGCATGACTATACCATTCAGTTTCTCCTGAATAGATTTTTCAGACCATGAAATGGTATTTTCACTGTAGTTCATGTTTTTTCTGTTACTGTTTGTTTTGCAATAATGTCTGGATTACTGAATGTTTTATTCTTTCATGCACACTACGTATAATTATCTAGGTCATGCTCAAGATTCAGTGTTTCCCATACATTGATTTATTTGTGGTGGCCCACCACAATATCAAAACTGACCACCACAAATAGATTTTCCAAAATGCTTTGACTTCTTTGAATAAACATGAGCACTGCTCCAGACTGCGACCAAATGGTCACATTTTGTGACCATTTTTTCTGCAAGTGCGACTACATTTTTGGAGCGGTCACACTGGCGCGACCACCGCATTGCCCAATTATTAAGCGCTGTTATTTTGTTGCATATGAGAAACATCAAAAGGCAAACGAAACAAAAACGTAACGAAACCACGCTACTCGTTTGAGCTGCACAGCGCGGACCGTTTAGCGGCTCGGATCAATAATCTGTGGTAAACAAACACTTATGTAAAATTAAAAAACACATCCAATCACCACTATAACCAGTAGATGGCAGCAGAGGAGGCCTTATTGGCTGATTAGTCATTCATTTCTACGTTTTGCTTTATATTTTTAAATTATAAAATCACTATTATAAAACATCAAATCATCAATACATCAAATTTTGTCAAAATTTTGCAGAAAACTAACTTCAATTTGCGACTGAATCACATATAAAGAGCAATTCATTTATAATTACTGAAGTTGTCGGTACCAGCAATCCAAGATGTGACTTTGGATATGACTTTTTTCATCTGTAAATAAATTAAGGTTTTGCAGGAAAACATTACACAATTTTTCTCCATGAAATGCATGTAAACAGGGCTCACCATTTTTGACCAAAATCCATATTTTTGCAGCTTCAAAGTAATCCACCTGACCCCAGCTGACAAGATCTGGCCCATTGCTGTATATTAGTGTTTGTGTACGTTTGTTGGTAAGAATTGTCCATTCATGTGTGTATCCTGGCTTGTGAGGGCTGTGCTGCTGTGGTAGCCTTCTCCATCTAACATTGTGTCTGTACCAGATATCAAAAAGTTCTTGCATTGGGTCGTGTTTCACTGCAACTGCTGGAGCTCTGAACATGGCTCTCTCTGCAAGCCAACTTTACTTGCAATGAAACTGTACATTAGCTTCAAATTCATAAATGTAACCCGTTTTAACATCAGTATGATTGATACAATCTTTGTCATGGAATATACTTGTTGGTTTTCACTGAATTCACAGATTTAATGTTCATGTTCATTTTATTTTCAAGATCTGATGTAAATTAGTCATTGGCGCCTTCAATATGGCTATAAAGTTCAAGCAAAATGATATTCAAACTCAAGATAGTCTCTTTTAACATTGAATAAAGCTCATAATCAGTACCTGAGATTATCATTGTGTTACATCCCGTGACGTATTCATGTATGTTGGGATATGGATACGTGTTTTTCTCCCCTCCTTTTCTTTCTCTCTCTCTGCTACGCAGCGCTCCAAATCATCGCAGCTGACAACAATTAGCGGCGGAGTGGTTTTCCCTGTTCTACAGCGATCAGCAGATATAAAGCGGGAGAGAAGCATTGCTGAGGAGGAGTCCCTTATCCGCTATCCCAGCGACGTGATTGTGTTTTCTTTTTGCTATTAAGCAATCTGTTAAATGTAACCCTAATGTGTGGGTACATCAACGTTACTGTGGAGACTCGGCGTGAGTCTAACTCTGTAAAACCGTGTAATTTATTTGGGTTTATCCCCTACTTCACTTTTTTCTCCTGTTTTTACTTTAGTTAGGGAGAGAGGTAAGATTGTTGTCTTTAATTTTGTTTTCTGTTGTCAGGGAAGTTATTTTCGCTTAACCCTTAGTTAGACTGTTTTTGTTTGTTATTCTGGCCTTTGCTCTCTCCCGACGCTTTGGTTATTTAAGTTGTTTAATTGTCAATACATTTGTATATTTGCTACATGTTGGTACTATTTTCGGGTTTATTTCTAAATAAACCGTTTTGGGAACGCGAGGCAAAATACATTTCTACTGATGGAGTCAACGAGGGAGAGATCGCGACGTGGTCAAGAAAGAAGCTGACGCCCAATACTTCAAAGGATGAATGGAGCGCAGATCAGCTAGTACGACCACCGGACTCAGACTCCAGTGAGGATAATCAGCCCACTGTGGAGGCTGAGTGGCAGCAGTCATTTATTGAGACATCAACTCTTAAAATAACTACATGAGTCACATTTAGGGATGGTCAAGAGTAAGGCAGTAGCCAGAAGCCATTTTTGGTGGCCTAAATTGGATGAGGATATTGAAAATATGATTAGTCATTGCAAGGTATGTGCATTACATCAAAAGATGCCTAACACTGTACCTGTACATCCTTAGCCGCCGCTAGGTTGCAGAGGTGTGCATTACTTTTATCGGCTTACCAATATGATAACAGATACAAGTCGTCTGCAGAACACACAAATGCTGATGGCCTTTCGAGATTACCTTTGGGGTTGACGGGACTTATGTGTAATGCAGAGTTCAAGGTCTCATTTATTGAGGCGATTCTGATAGATCAAAAAGACATAACTTCAACATTGTATTGACAGGTTTTTATTCAGTTACAGAAATTCTTCCTTGACTGTGACAGGGAAACCTCCATCTGAATTGTTTCTGAAGAGAAAAGTTAGAACAAGGTTGTCTCAGATACAACCTCAGTTCTCTTCTCAAATGCAAGAAAAACAAGTACAAAAATCTAAGTTAGCTCGTGTGAAAGTATTTTATCCACAATAAATGGTACCGGTGAAACAGGTCAGGGGAGGAGAGGAGAAGTGGAAGTTAGGAGAGATCGAAAGACCATTGGGTCCAGTTACTTATCTGGTCGGGGTGGAGGGAAAGTCCTACAAAAAACATGTAGATCAGTTAAGAGCAACAAAATTAAGGACTACTGAACAGGATGCGGAAGCACTTTCAGCAGAGAATTTGTGTGACACTTCACGAATGATGTTGGAGGAAACTCCTGTGTTGAGAGAGAGAGAAAATTCAATGGTTGAACCAGATGTATCAAAAGAGTCTGTTCATACTCGACCCTGTCGGGTAAAAAGAGTTCCACAGAGGTTAAACCTGTAAAAAAAACAAAAAAAAAAACAGAGTGTATTTGTTTTGTTTTGTTTTTCTGTTGTTGGATTTGTAAAAAACAAAAACGGAGTGTATTTGTTTTGGATGTTGTATGTTCAGGGGAGGAATGTGGTGTATTTAATGTTAAGAAACATCAAAAGTATGGTTTGAGTTTATTGAGTTGTGTAAGTGCCATATGCCTTAGCTTGTTATTCAGGAAGATTGTAAGTATGATAATCTGTGGATGTTGTATTTTCAGGGGAGGAATGGGGTGTATTTAATGTTAAGAAACATCAAAAGTATGTTTTGAGTTTATTGAGTTGTGTAAGTGCCATATGCCTTAGCTTGTTATTCAGGAAGATTGTAAGTATGATAATCTGTTATGTATGTGTTAAACAGAGTAGAGCATTAGTGCCCCCTGCAGGCTGAGTTTTACTTTTGAGCTGGCTAACTTGTAGATGGTTGGGTGCATAGTCATAAAGACGGTTATTACATTTTGGTTTTCTTTTAATCATGGCTTCCCGGAGTCCTTAAAACACGAACTTTCGGTTTCTTCGAAATCCCAGGTGGCTGCTCGGCCACAACATGTTCGTTTCTGGGTTTGTCTTTGTTGACGAATTGGGGGTTGTCCGTCACGAAATAATAATTGGAGGCTTAATTTTTATTTATTTTTTTCCGACGAATCAGAGATCGCTTTGTTCGTCAATTTTCTCGTACAGAATTGTAATTTTTCTTCTCGCGTGCCCCGTGACAATTATATGCACATCCTTTCTGAAGGAACGATTTGGTCGTATGCAATGCAGCTTTGGTAAGAAAATCTACTTTTTTTTTATTGCTGGCTGTTTTCTTCGGGGGTGAAAGAGGAGAGTATAAGCAGTAGAAGTTAAAATGGAATTTGATTTGATCTCATTCACACTGGCACCAACTAGGGAGGTATTTAATCGCTGTAGAAAGAGCGATCTTTTGATGATCGCAAATTTCTTTAGGATTAATGTTCCCAGAGAGGCTACTAAACAAGTCATTAAGGAAGAACTATATGACAAGTTAGTAAATGAGGGAATTTTACCAAGCCCAAGCGACGACAGTGAAGGGGCAGATCGACTTGAAAATACAATAAGTAAAGAGATGGGTAGTGTAGATCCATTAGATATTGACGCTATGGTTTTTCAGGACCCTAGATTAGCGGTGAGGTTAAAAGAGCTGGACCTAGAAATAAAGAAACAAGAATGTGAAGCCCAAATGATTAAATTGAAAACAATTGAAGTGGAGGCTGTCAGAGATATTAAGTTACAAAAGCTTGCTTTAGAAGCTCAGCGTGTAGCTGCGCAACCAGTTCCACTACCACGTACTAAAATACCATCAATTTCTTCTCCTATATCAGCGGTAGCTGGAGTTCCTAGTCATGCACCTTCTGGTATTCAGTTTGATCCTAGTTGGTATATTAAACTTGTACCGACGTTCAGAGAAGCAGAAGTGGATGCTTATTTTTTTGCATTTGAAAGAGTTGCAGGAAAGTCAGGATGGCCAAAAGAATGTGGGCCATATTGTTACAATGCAGTCTTACGGGAAAGGCACAGGAAGTTTGTTCGGCCCTGCCAATTGAGTCGTCACTTGATTATGATACCATTAAAGCAGCGGTTTTGCGTGTGTATGAGCTTGTTCCTGAAGCATACCGGCAGAAATTTCTGCGACATGAGAAAACAGCCAGACAATCATATGTAGAGTTCGCAAGGGAGAAGAGAATTCTCTTTGATAAGTGGTGTCTTTCTAACAAGATAACAACCCTTGAGCAGCTACAGGAGTTAATTTTGCTAGAAGACTTTAAGAATTGTATGCCGGAGAATTTGGTAGTTCATTTGAATGAACAAAAAGTGGCTTCCTTATCTAACGCTGCTGTTTTGTCTGATGAGTTTGTTTTGACACGTGTACGTTTGAAACGTACGCAGTGCGACAGTCAAAATTTGTGTCGAATTTAGTCGATTTGCCGAACGTGACGCCTCGCGTAACGCGCTCTGCTAGATTTGCCAATAATGAGAAACGAGAATGTTTCTACTGTCTGGGCCCTGAACATCTGATTGCAGATTGTCAATTGTGGAAGCAAAAGAATTCGAAACCTAAGAGTGTAGCACTTGCGCAGTCTCTGCCAAAGTTAAGCACAGCTGATGTAGAAAGTTACCAGCCGTTTCTTTTAGAGGGCATGGTTTCTGTGTTACCTGATGCTGACTTTAAGCCAGTGGTTATGCTTCGAGACACTGGAGCTGCACAATCCTTTATTCTGGAGAGTAACTTACCATTTTCTGATGTGACCTACACTGGTTGTGATGTACTAGTTCGAGGTGTTGAAATGAACTGTGTTAATGTACCTCTGCATATGGTTCAGTTGAAGTCAGATCTGGTCAGTGGACCTGTTAAGCTGGGTGTTCGTAAACTGTTACCTGTGGAAGGTATAGATTTAATCATAGGGAATGATTTAGCAGGTGGTGAAGTCTTCCCTACCCCAATTGTGACGCATACCCCAGTTGTGAAAGAGTTATCTAACCTTGCTTCTTTGTATCCTTCCGTTTTTCCTGCATGCGCAGTCACTCGAGCACAGGCACAAAAATTCGAGGAAGCGATGGATCTAGCTGACTCTTTTCTAGTTCCTGAATCTGTTCCACTGGAATGTACACTCTCCATAGCCCCTGAGTCTGATTCTGATTCCAGTTCAGAGCCAAAAACTCGCTTCAAAGTGAGTAGAGAACATTTAGCAACTGCACAGAGAGAAGATTTGACGTTAACAAAGTGTGTTAAAGCTGCAGATTTTGTGCCAAAGCCTAATTCAGGAGTACTGTATTTCTGGGATGATGGATTGCTGATGCGCAGTTGGAAGCCAGACGCTGATGATGAGAATTGTCAGGAGGTACGACAAATAGTTTTACCTGTCGGCTATCGTAAGCATGTGTTAAAATTGGCTCATGAACACCTGGGCGTGACAAAGACATTCTACCGAATTTACAGATTTTTCTACTGGCCTGGTATAAAGTCTGCTGTCTCTGCCTTCTGTAAAACATGCAAAGTTTGTCAACTAGCAGGAAAGCCTAATCAAACAGTTCCTGTTGCTCCGCTTAGTCCAATACCTGTCATGAGTGAGCCATTTGAACGACTGGTCATTGACTGTGTCGGCCCATTGCCGAAGACCAAGGCAGGACATCAATACTTACTAACTATTATGTGCGCTGCAACACGCTTTCCAGATGTGATTCCTTTGCGTTAACCTGAAAGCCAAAGCAGTGGTGAAAGAACTGATTAAATTCTGTTCTAATTTTGGCTTGCCAAAGATAATTCAGACAGACCGCGGCACAAATTTCACGTCAAGAATGTTTGACCAAATCTTAAAGGAGCTTGGCATAAATCACCAGTTATCCAGCGCTTACCATCCAGAGTCACAAGGAGTGATTGAGAGATTTCACCAAACTTTGAAACCGATGTTGCGTAGTTACTGTGTTGAGACTGGAAAAGATTGGGACGTGGGTCTTCCCTTTCTTTTGTTCGCCGTGAGAGAGACAGTGCAAGAGTCTCTGGGGTTTAGTCCAGCGGAGCTTGTCTTCGGTTGTGCTGTGCGAGGGCCGTTAAAATAGTTAAGTGAACAATTGCTGGCTGAACATCCGACACCTATGTCTATCCCTGACTATATTCAAACTCTCCGTCAGAGATTGCAGAACGCTCGTGAAGTGGCATCACAACACCTTGTAACCGCACAAGACAAGATGAAAGCACGTTATGACAAAAAGTCTGTTGTCAGGTCTTTCCAGCCTGGTGAATCTGTACTGGTTTTGTTATCTACCCCTGGTTCCGTGTTCCAGGTGAAGTTTACTGGCCCCTACATAAAAGAAAGTGAGTGACACAAATTACATCATTGACACACCGGACAGAATGCGTAAAAGCCAAGCCTGCCACATCAACATGCTGAAGCGGTACGTGACTGCACAGTGTAACAGTGAGTCGAAGTATGATAAAGTTATAGATGAAGAAGAGTGTGAGGACAGGAGTGTGTTGACATAACGTTGTTACGGTTACTAGCTATACCATGGAAGAAGATGGTTTGCTTAATCGAGAAGTTCAAGTTTCCTCTACACGATTAAAGAATTCTGCTGTGCTAAACAATTTGAAAGATTACTTTGCTCACCTTGGTGAAAGTCAAGCTAAAGAACTGAGTGAATTGCTGTTTGAATTTCCTAGTCTCTTTTCAGCTGTGCCGGGAAAAACTACAGTTTGTTCTCATGACATCGATGTTGGAGATGCAACCCCGATTAAACAGCATCCATACCAAGTTAATCCTCAAAAACGTGACATCATGAAAGCTGAAGTGGAGTATATACTGGAGCATGGATTTGCGGTGCCAAGTCAAAGTCCCTGGAGTTCGCTCTGCATACTGGTACCAAAACCTGATTCCACCTTTCGCTTTTGCACTGACTTTCGTAAGGTTAATAATATAACAAAGGCTGATTCCTTCCCACTTCCCAGGATTGTGTGGATAGGGTTGGTCACGCTAAGTATGTACCAAAGCTAGATCTTCTAAAACGATACTGGCAGGTACCTTTGACTCAGCGTGCATCAGAGATATCAGCGTTCGTCACTCCAGACAAGTTGCTACAGTATTCCGTCCTAGCTTTCGGAATGCGAAATGCTCCTGCCACATTCCAGCGGTTGATGAATACTGTGTTGACAGATGTGGAGAACTGTGAGGTATACCTGGACGATGTGGTTATCCATTCACTTACCTGGTCAGAACATATGTCCAGCCTCAAGAAGGTACTCCAGCGTTTGGCTGATACTTCGTTGACTTTGAACCTTGCTAAGTGTGAATTTGCAAAGGGACAGGTCATCTATCTGGGAAAGCAAGTTGGCCAAGGGAGGGTCAAGCCTGTTGAAGCCAAGATAACAGCTATTCTTGAGTATCCTCTTCCTTCTAATAAACGCGAGCTGCGTAGGTTCCGGATACTACCGTGCTTTCTGCCCTAACTTTTCCTCTGTTGTGTCACCACTCACTGATTTGTTAAGCACCACAAAAAGATTTATTTGGACACCCAGTTGTGACTGTGCTTTTAATGCTGCGAAAGATTTACTTTGTAGTACACCAATACTCAAAGCCCCCCAGTTTGATGTTCCATTCAAACTGCAAATTGATGCCTCAGCCACAGGAGCGGGTGCGGTCCTGCTGCAGGAGGATCAAAGTGGCGTAGAGCATCCTGTCTCCTATTTTTCTAAAAAGTTCTCAAAGTGTCAGCAGAACTACAGTGTTTTTGAAAAGGAGGCATTGGCAATGTTGATGGCACTACAACACTTTGAGGTATACTGTATATAGGTGGTAGTGTGGCCCCTATACTTGTGTACACAGATCATAATCCGTTAGTTTTCCTTGAAGGCATGTCTAACTCCAATCAACGCCTTATGCGGTGGTCCCTTGCTATTCAGGAATTCAATCTTGACATTCGCTACAAAAAAGGCTCAGACAATATCGTTGCTGACGCATTGTCTAGATCTTAAATTTCTACCTAGCTGATTGTCATGCCAAGGTGTGTATTAGTGAGTTCATGACTGTTTATCATTAAACATTTGTTGTTTATGATTTTAACAGTGGGTGTGTTACGTCCCGTGACGTATTCATGTATGTTGGGATATGGTTACGTGTTTTTCTCCCCTCCTTTTCTCGCTCTCTCTCTGCTACGCAGCGCTCCAAATCATCCGCAGCTGACAACAATTAGCGGTGGCATGGTTCCCTTTCAAGGGAACTTCAAACTGCGTCCTCTAGGGGTCGCTATGGGGAACGATCTTTATTCCTTCATTATGGCGAGCACTAGCAAGGCGTTTAGAGGATGTGTGCAACCGTATCGTCGTTATTTGACATCTGATGACACACACGATCTCTGCGTTTTTTGTTTGGGCGAGGAGCACGCACGCGATGTCCTCGAGGGGGCAATCTGCGTTCACTGCGAGCGTTTTTCATTGAAAAAGCTCTGCTCTCGTCTGTCTCTCTTTTCGAGGAAGGAGGGGCAACCGTCTACTCCCCACGGTTCAGGACCTCCCGC
>NW_015537966.1:279186-293471 GCF_001515605.1 Sinocyclocheilus anshuiensis
TCCCTTGAAAGGGAATGTCTCAGGTTACTTATGTAACCATGGTTCCCTGAGTAGGGAACGAGACACTGTGTCCTTTAGGCTTCCTGCCATGCTTCGAACGCAAGCTTCAGACGAAGAAGTGAATGACATGTTCTCCCGGCGCCTATTTATACTATAATCGCACCAGTAGTGATGTCATGGGCTGTCGCCGGCCAACGTGTTGTTGGTGTTTTTTCAATGTATGCTTCAGACACGGGTCACGACGAGGCGTCCCCCATAGCGACCCCTAGAAGACGCAGTGTCTCGTTCCCTACTTAGGGAACCATGGTTACCTAAGTAACCTGAGACGTTTTCCCTGTTCTACAGCGATCAGCAGATATAAAACGGGAGAGAAGCATTGCTGAGAAGGAGTCCCTTATCCGCTATCCCAGCGACGTGATTGTGTTTTCTTTTTGCTATTAAGCAATCTGTGAAATGTAAACCTAATGTGTGGGTACATCGATGTTACTGTGGCGACTCTACAAAAACCTTTAACTCTGTAAAACCATGTAGGGAGATGGGCGCCAATTTATTTGGGTTTATCCCCTACTTCACTTTTTTTTTCTCCTGTTTTTACTTTAGTTAGGGAGAGAGGTAAGGTTGTTGTCTTTAATTTTGTTTTCTGTTGTCAGGGAAGTTATTTTTGATTAACCCTTAGTTAGACTGTTTTTGTTTGTTATTTTGGCCTTTGCTCTCTCCCGACGCTTTGGTTATTTAAGTCGTTTAATTGTCAATACATTTGCATATTTGCTACATGTTGGTATTATTTTCGGGTTTATTTCTAAACCCTTAATAAAAACTCTTAAATGTATTTCAGGCATTCGGGTTTGCTTTTGTGGAACAGTTACACAGAGGGGTTTAGTGGTGAACCTTTATTAACAACGTCTGTAGTGAAAGTGATAGAAGCTGGGATAGAGGAAAAGGAGTCTCCTCATCGCTTGTTTATTTATTTAAACATCCGTTTTACCTTTGTTACTTCCACTCTGCGACCCCTAGACTAAAGACTGGTTTGTAACAATTGTCATAGTTGGTATGCTACAGAAGAAGAAATGGTTTCTAAAATATAATCTCCTGTTGTTTGCTGCATAGTGCCATGGACAAAAACTCTGATTTACATAGAAAAGTTACCTTTTATTGCCGAGTCTCATTGTGTCTGGTTAGGACACAATGGATTGGACATCATGTCGATTACTTTGAAACTGCCTAAAAATGGATTTTTGGACCATAAAAAATTGTCTACGCAGGGCTCTACATTAATTCTTCCCACTGGTCGCACCCCTTTTACCACTATAAAGTAATCATACAACTAATGTTGATTAATTGTTCTGTTAATTTGTATATGCTGGTTTTGCATTGATGTTAAGATTTAAGATCAGTGACTGAAATTTGATATTTGCAAATCATGTATTTATCAATACATTTTATCAATAGAATTATATGATTTGAACATTTTTATATTTTATTTTTACTGTGTTAAATTTTACCTCGCATGTTATCAAACAATGATCACATTTGTGACCATTTTGGTCGCAGTCTAGAGCCCTGCTATTTTAAGCCCTGCTATTTTAAGCCCTGTTGAATTAGATGGAGAAAAATCCAGGATTGTTTTCTTCCAAACCTTCACTGAAAGAAGTCATAAACATCATGGATGGCCTGGGGGTGAGTAAATAAGGAAATATTTGGGCAAACTATTCCCTTGGATCCGGTTAAAAACAACATCATAAAAATTGGTTTGTGTTCCAGTGCCATTGTTTTTAGTGGCTACTTGTTTTAGATAAAGGAGGCAGACAGTAGAGGAAGCAAACAATGCCATCAGTGAGGCAGAGGACAGCCTGAGTATCATGGGAGCCCTTCGACTGGTAACATCCTTGCAAGAAAGGGATTCCTTGGTCCAGTCTGCCTTGGATTTCTACACTGACGGACGTACATGTGCTGCACTGAAGCAGTAAGTGATTGTCTCCCTAACATGTAGTATGCTGATTTGTACACAAAGTACTGTTAGGGGCCTCCCGATTAAGGATGGGTATTTAAACCCGGTATTAAACTGGCCCTGGTGCTAAATTATGAAAGACTGTGGTAGTGTTGTCAAAAGACCCGGTACTTCAATACCAAGTCGGTACTAAAAAAAATGAAAACGTTACGGTACCAGGTTTTTTTTAAGTACCGGTGGTACCGAGTAACCAGTCAACCCGGTTCTTGATGCGCTTAATCGAAATGTGCGCAGATGCGTTCTCTTCATAAAAGCACATAAAAGCAAAGAGACGTGGTGACCTCAAAATGAGGAAACGCATCAAACTAACAAAACACTTTAAAGACACCCAGATCAAATGAAAGAGTTCAAGCAGGTAAGTTTCATTTTAATTTTTAATATTTAGATCTTCTCAGTGTTTCTTATTTATTTGTGGCGGCCGCCACAATATCAAAACTGACCGCCACAAATAGATTTTCCAAAAGGCTTTCATTGAATAAACAGGAGCACTGCACGTGTCAAAGTCGAAACCCGGTGCGGGTGTTTTTATATCACTGTATTTCTGAAGGAAACCCAACTGTCTTCAGAAAATTATGGATGTCATTTGTAATGCCTGAGCAGCGTTTGTGAGCACAGCGCTTATTTGATTACAGCCGTTACCGGGGAAACCTGATCTCTCCCGCTGTACAAGCGCCTCCTGCTGGAAGAGAATGAATTTGCATGTATATGCCGCCACAAATAGTGCAAGGCTGTGGGAAACACCGCTTCTGTTATGAATATTATTCAATATTTGAATTTGAATGTCGGATTGAAATGAACATCGCTGTTATTAGAGTAGTTAATCGTTAGCATAAGCGCAACTAACGCTAATATAATGAGCATTAGAATTAAGTTTTTTATTAGCTATGTAATGCTCCTATAACTTTTATTAGGGTAAAAAAAAAAAACAGGAGGACATGATGATATTTACTATTTTTACACACCAGAGGCTTTTAAATTAATTGTGAATCTAAAATATGCGTGTTAGAGAATGTACAAATGGTTAACATTGTTTGTGTCATATCAGCCAGAAAAGCAGGTCTGGTCTTTTTTTTTTTTTTTTAGCTAACTTAGTTGTTATTCTTGGCCGAATAACTCTAGAAGGTTTTAAAAGCCCTTTAAAATATGTACACAGTTTGGAATAAATGAAAGTATAGTCAAATTTTTTTAATTAGCATGTTTTTGTGTTTTGCTTTGGTACCGAGAACCGTGGATTTTCACTGGTATTGGTACCGAATACTGAATTTTGGTACCATGACAACACTAGACTGTAGTATCGATAAGGTCTGATGCTATCGGTTCTGCTTTCAGTACTGGAGAAATTAAGAAAATACATTTCCTATTTATTATTGCTAACTATATGTTATCTTGCAAATTTTAACTGACCAACCATTTAATAAGAATATTTATTGTTGTCAGCCACTTTAACATTGGATATTCACTGGTATTGGTACCGAATACTGAATTTTGGTACCATGACAACACTAGACTGTAGTATCGATAAGGTCTGATGCTATCGGTTCTGCTTTCAGTACTGGAGAAATTAAGAAAATACATTTCCTATTTATTATTGCTAACTATATGTTATCTTGCAAATTTTAACTGACCAACCATTTAATAAGAATATTTATTGTTGTCAGCCACTTTAACATTGTAAATACACAGTTTGAACATTAACACTGCACAGTGCTTACAAACAGGTAAATAAAAAACTGAAAACAATATTAAATTAAAATGTGTTGTACCTAAAAGTTTAATAAAAACTGTACTGTATTTAAATGTAAAACAAAAATAACAACAACAAAAAAACCTTCACTCCAATAAAGATTACATTAAAATGTATTGTGTTTTAACATTAATTTATATTTAGGCCTAATTTTGTGATTCCTCTGAGTACCACTAGTGGTACCACACTTTGAGAACCACTGTCCTAGATGAATAAAAATAAACACATATGAGGCAAATTTTCACTCATATTGTTGTCAGCCACTTTAACATTGTAAATACACAGTTTGAACATTTAACACTGCACAGTGCTTACAAACAGGTAAATAAAACAACTTCAAAGATTAAAACTGTGCTGTACTTAAATGTAAAAAAAACCACTCAAATAAAGATTAAATTAAAATGTATTGTGTTTTAACATTAATATTTAATTTTAATTCTGCGTACCACTAGAGGGAGACTGAGTACCACAGTGTTGCCAAGTTAGCGCTTTGTCGCTAGATTTCGTGACTTTTCAGACACCTTTAGCGACTTTTTTCCGAAAAAGAGACTAGCGACAGATCTAGTGACTTCTTGGACAAACCTTATCGAGTCTCTGTGGTCGCTGGTACTGCTGCATGAACGCGAGATCTTGCTTTCACAGCGCGCACACACCTCTCTCTCTCTCTATCTATCTATCTGTCTATCATAATCATCATTCATCATAATAATGGTTTTTTGTTTTTTTTTTGTTTTGTTTTTTTTACAGGTTTGAGGATGGGTTACAAACCCTTGGTCTGATTAAGGAAATCAGGAGTCACCCCCATGTTTTTGAAGACCTCTTTGTTAATGCTGATAAGCCACTTCATGCAAATTATTTGTCGTCCCTTTTTGAAGTACGCTTCTCACCAGTCGGAAGCAATAGATGGCAACAAGAGAACCAGACCATTTGCTTCTGAAGAGATTGGCTTATAGATGTTGAAGATATGTTTCATCTTTTCAGAACTAAAATTGGTTCTTTGAGAAAGTATTTCATATACAATAGTGGTTCTTAATCCTGGTCCTGGCAACCCCCTGCTCTACATATTTAGTATGTCTCCCTTATCTGACACACCGGGCCTGTCCAAACACCCACACTTGCTCTCTTTGCAGTTGACCACTGTTTTCCTCAGCATCTCACGATTTCGGGGCATGTGAGTTCTTGAACATGATACATAATATGATATGCTTAGCCTTGAATACCACTCCGAAGCAGTATTAGGGATAGTGTGGGCTTAGTGTGCATTAAAGTATCTGCATTTTGGTGTTTGGCTGGGACTGTCTTGCGTACGTACTTCCTGTTGCATGTACACTCTCTCAAGTTCCCAAGACCGCCATTTTGGACAGGCCCACTCAATTCATGGAGTTCTTTCCTAACAAGCTGATGATCTGAATCAGGTGTGTTCAATATGGCAGACATGCAAAATAAACAACTGAAATGAAATGTGAATTGTATCATACACACCATTGGTATTTTAATACTGTCATTGCAGTTGTTATTTATATTGAATTAGTTACAAAATACAATTTTTTGTATTTTATTTTCAGTTAACATTAGTGTTATGTAATGATTTTGAAAAGCTTTTGCATTTAGTTTTAATTGTGATCTTTTGGCAAAATTTGCCATTTTGAATCCAAAAGATTTCCTTTTTTGTTTGTGTAGATCCAATGAGTTTTGAAAATTCAAGAGTCTTTTTACCATTAGTACCAACTCAATTCAAGCTGTTTTCAAACACTCCTGTACGTGTTGTCTGCATGCTCTGATTTCTAATTACAAAAACAAAGGTTTTTATTTATAATGCAACATGTTTTTAGCATTGTAGCCAATCACAGGCATGTCTGTTGAAAGCAATGGCCAGTTAGAGGTGTTTACTGTAGGTTAGTCATGATAAAAAACATAAAAACAAATGTGCTGAGTGATTATTCAGCAGCTTTACAGTTAAAGATTAAAAAAAAACTTTTTTTGTCATTTTTTTAATTGATTTTTATTTCAATCTAAAAAAGGCATTTAATGCTTTATATACTTACAAAGTTATTATTAATTAATATAATTATTACTAGCACTAATAATTAGTTTATATAATTTTGCAATACTTATTCTTAACTTGTGTTGCTGAGGGAGAATGCAAGCCTCTGACAATGAAGATGGTCCTTGAATTTGCATCGGGAGCATCAACTGTGCCTCCACTGGGCTTTGCCCAATGTCCCCAAATTCAATTTCTGCATGGGACTTCAGACTACAAAAGAATATATCCTGAGGTCAATACATGTCTAATAATATGAAGGCTCCCAATTCACAGCAGCTATGATGACTTCAAAACATGCATGATTGATGGAATACTGCAGGCTCCAACCTTTGGAGTTGCCTAAGAGTGACTCATGTGACTTGTGACTCACACTCGTTTGGTGTGGCATACAAGGATAGAATTGTGTTGTATGAATATTCATTTACAAAGTTAGATTTTGTCACTGTTATTCTACTGAAGTCATCTAAACCTGTTAACTAGTGTGTTGTTTGAAGATTAATTTACAATGTTTGTGTCAGTTTGATAGTTCTATCATCTAGATGTATTACTGACTTTCTGTTCAGTTGAGATTCACATGAAATGTAATAAATGACAAAAATGGCTGCTGTGGAGATGCAGAGTTATGAATAATTTTTATAAGAATGGATTCTGAAGAACTTTGATGCTTTTTTTTATTAAACAAAGTTTCAAGTAGTATACTGATTGCTTTATTCACTAACCACGTCAATTTAGTAAATTATAAAAAGAAAAAAAGATTAATTTCATTCACCATACTATTTAATGTCACACTTTCTACTCCATTTACAGTAACTAGTTGACTGAATGGATTAGTTGTACATATTTTCATCTTAATTTTGTAGAAGTCTGTTAATTTCTCTGCAACAGGTCAAATATTTTTCCCTCAGTTCAGTCATTCTTGCCAGGGTATCTAAGTATTTGCCATTGTCTGTGATCCAAGTTAATTTGTGGTTGTATAACAACTACAGCTCTGTCAAGGTCATCTTGATTAACTTCCAGTATGGTGGACTCCATATCGCCCCAGCATGGCCTCCAGTTCTTCATTGTATGGGTCGTGCCTGAAAACGTTGTTGATGGCTGTTGCGTCCGGTTGACGGTTAGCAACCATACCTTCCATCCATATCTGGTTAGGTGTACGGTTTGATTCAGTATGTAGCCTGTGATCATTCCATGCTGCTCTAAAAGTGTCAAGTTTTTCCTGAATGACGGGCAGGTAAACTCGTTATAGAGAACATCTGGTTATGTTATTGTCTGGATCCAGAATTTGCTGTTCCTCATAGGCATAAAACAAATGATAGAAGTACTGGATTACCTGGGTAAAAACATCTCTCCAGAGCCTTTCAACACGTTGGTTGTGTACTGATCTTCCTGTGATAGGACTCCTCCATTCATTCCCATAAATCAAATTCATGAGCAGAGCAACCTGAGTATTTTCGCCACCACTGTCAGAGCTCACTCTGGATGGAAGTCCATACTGAAACGTTGCGCCAACAAAACTTGCCAACACCGTCAAAGCAGTGTTGTCAACGTTTGCTCTGAAGTAAGTGATGGCTCGTGAGTGTCCATCAATCCCTCCATGTGTCACTATTCCCCATCTATGTAAATAAAATGAAATAACAATTTGATTTAGTTAACATTTAGCTTACATTACCTTTTTAAATATAAGTGAATGTTTTCATGTTTTGTAATAGTTGTGTATGAGTCCTCTTAAGATTTCAAGATTAATCTTTTCACACTGTCACTGTTGGAAAGGGTTGAAATATGCAGAAGAAGCTGGACAAGCTAAGAATATGCAGGGACCTGAAGAACAGAGGGCAAGTGCAAACAAGGAACTCATAAACCGTCATTACAAAACAAAATTCAAGGTTAAGTAAAGTTTTGAAAGGGGTTTTTATACTTCATACTTTTATTTTTGTTTTTATACTTCATTAGACACATTAACTTTATTTATATTTAAACGTGTTATGTAAAATAGATTGTTCAGGCCAGTACAAAAAAAAAAAACATGCAATCTTTATGATCTCTCTAATTTTGTTACTTATTAACATTTTGTACATTCTGCAATGTGTATGCCAACTTTTGACCACAACTGTTTGTGAGAGAAACACTCTCACAACATACACCCTGTTTATGTATGTGAATATGTGTGCGTGAGAAAGACTCGTATAGAATAGATTTACGTGTCATTACCTTATGAGACGCATGTGCCCATGTGATGTTTGGAAATGGGACAAAGTATGGCCAGACTGTTCGGAAATGGGACAAAGTATGTCCGTCTTGCAACAGCACAGCTCCACCGCTCAGCTGCTGCTGCTGCTGGGTTAACTGTACTGAGCATATTACGCACACGTTGTCTCTGCACATGTATCCCCTCAGCTGACAGGTATCTGTTGTGAAACAGAAACTTGTTAATATAGAGAACAGAGCAACTGTTTATGGTTTATTATGAAAAATTGTTACATTTTAGGATTATCAAGCTGAGTAAAATCTGTCAAAACCATGTACAAGGTGCAAATAGATCAGAAATATTTTAAAGCCTGGGAAAACTGTTTTGCTTATGCACCTAATTTCACTTGTTTTCAACACAATTAGTTTTGACAGAAATAATTAAAAATAATAAAAGTTTATGAAGCTGACCTGACATAGATGCCTAGACATACCTCATAACCTGATTTGGGATACTGTTGATGAAGCCTTCGTACACATTGCTCAAGATCATCATCATCAATTTGGGTATGCAGTTTGTGGTATACTGTATGTATGAGGTTGAGCATCCAATCATCCTTGCCATAGCCTTGGCTTTGAACCCCTGCTAAAGCAAGAGCTGAAGTTGTTCCCTGGTCACGTCAAAGCTTGGTCTACCTCTTGAACCTATATGGGGGAAAAATTATATATGGGGAAAAAAATTATATATATATATATCCTCCTGAGACCCAGCTATGGAGTTTTTGCCTCTGTAGTGGACATTATATTTTAGTGAATTTCTCTGAGACCTCACATGTCACAGTTTTAAGTCTGGATGTCCTGTACAGAGCACATTCAGGGCTTTCCAGAGATACCAAATGATTGGATGTTTCACCATGACCACTCCCTCTCCTTGGTTTTTAAAAATGTCTGACATTAATTTAGTGATAAAATTGTACATCCTTATGGAAATATGATAATATTTTGTAATTATAATTTAAATCTGATTAATTTTCAAATTGTTTGTCATAAATCAACATCTCAGGAAAATGTTATGGGGTTTCAAATCAAAATATGACTTCCTGTTATGAAACAGGACATAATTTCATACATGTCCACTGTAGAGGACACCAGGACTAAAAGCATGTTTATTATACATTTTGGGAGACAAAAGAATTGAATAGGAAAACAAATTATATATCAATATTCTTATGAAATATTAGATATTATTATGAAAATCTGGCCAATTACTACTCTCATTATTACACTTCTTTTTTCAACATGCTGTCCCAACAGCACTTTAATATGCAAATAAGATACCGTGTATAGATAACATTGTGCTTAATGGGAAAAACAGTTTATGCAAATTTTACACATATTGCATAAAGCGAAATGGTATATCAAATCATTTTGTTATATATTTTATGACATAGTTGAGAACCATCCTTAAACAAAGTTAGGTATAAAAAAATCCTGAAACCTAAAAATTGATTTGAGATTTTTTAAATTCCCATTGTTTTTGCCTTTTCATGTCTACTCTTGTCACTTTATTTTTAGAAAAACTGAGTCCTTGTGTCCTCTACGGAGGACATAGCATAACTTATGAATAAAATATAATTTTTCAAAAATTGTATTTTACCATTTTTTTGCTTATGCTCTAAACAATGTAATTACATGAAAAAATACTAAATTCACAAAGCTTTTTATTTCTGGTTCTCAGGAGGATATAATAAGGAGCAGGACCGAGCAGGGCACAGACGCGTGCGTCCGCGTCCAGGAACGTCCAGTGCACACTCTAAAAATAGCTCACTGAAAATTCTAATGAGCAGGCATTGCGGTTGCGGCACAGTCAGCGATGAAGCGCCAGAAGCAGCAACAGATGACTTTAATATCATCATGGATGAAAAGAAAGAAAGAAAGAAAGAAAGAAAGAAAGAAAGAAAGAAAGCTACACCTGTTAATGTTAGCCTACGTTGACTGAGCTAACGTCAACATACACTGTTGCTAGGTTGACTGTTGTTAGCAAAATATTTAATGTAGAACAGTGGTTCCCAAACTTGGGTACGTGAGGCAACAGTTGGGGGTACGTGAACAAAATGCTTAGTTTTGCGGTGTTTCGTGAACGAATCGTTCGCGAAATACAGCCACTTGCTTAGTTACTGAATTAATAAATGACTCGATGACTCACGCATTAAGACAGTGACTTACCGCCACCTACTGGCGGTTTTAGTATTTAAAAGAATCACTTTTCACTTTTTTTTGTCATCATTGCATATTAATCTATTGAACATTTTTTTTTATTTTAAACATTAATATTATATTTATAAAGATTAAAAAAATGCATTGGAAAGTCAATTTAGGGGGCAAATATTGTCCTTTAATGGAAAAGCTGCAAAAGGTGCAGTCTAAGTGGAAGAGAGGGGGTAGACCTAAGCAGAAATGCCTCAGGGGGTACTCCACTCTAAAAAGTCTGGGAACCACTGATGTAGAACATTCTGTCCTGTGCAACAAGTTATTTCTTTTATATTTTCAGGTACTGCGGTTAGTTTGAAATAAAAGTTTGTTTAACAGTGGAAATTGAGTCTCACATTATTTAAACATTATTCAAAACATTAATGGTGAACATTTTCGACTTTATAAAATTATTCTCTCAAGTCTTGGCGATCGGCCCCTATTAAACAATAAAGAAAGTAAGACATCTTTTTCTTATACATAGTTTAGTAGCCTACTATTCTTTTTGCCAGAATTGATCATTAATCAACTTAATTATTTCCTGGAGGTTTTAGTATTTAAAATAATCACTTTTTTTTATCATCATTGCATATTAATCTATTGAACATTTTTTTTTATTTTAAACATTAATATTATATTTGTAAAGATAAAAAATCTGTATCACCATAGTCCCTAAATGTATGTACATGCAGGAAATGGTATTCAAATAGAAAACATTTTCCCCCATTTTGTGTACCCCCCCACTTCTCAAACCAAAGTTACACCAAAGTATATATATACAGTTTTACCTTGAATATGCAATACAGAATTCAATGTGTACAAATATAGTAACTCAGTATGTAACTATATATATAAGGTTTATTTGCCGAAAGTGATATACAGATATACAGAAAAAATATATGTTTTATATTATCACACTTCCCTTACAAATTAATTCACGTACAAGATAGCATAGTAATGTATTACTTAGTCATCTCCATGCATACTTGAAAACTTGGGGGCGATGGATCTGCTTGAAAAAAACAAAAAGTTACCCCTCTATTTTGAGATGTTTGTCCAGATGGATCCCGAGAGACAGGCCTTTTGCTACACAGGGCGAACTAATCCATTTAAGATGTTTATGTAAACGCGTCGCTAATCTAGCCGTGACGATGAAAAAATATTGTCTTCTGTCACGGCTGTAATGAGGGCATTCCTAAATTCTCTGTCACCGCTCAAAAGCACATCTACTTTAAAAAATTCGCAGGAAAACATGAACAAAAATAGAGTATACGATAACTAAAGGAAAGTCCTTCTACAAGAGAGTGTTTAAACTGAGATTGTGATGTACTTTAGAGCTGCTTCTGGTCTGTCTACAAAGCACACACACACACACACACACACATAAACATTACAGGCTAAAAGAGACTTATCCCCATTTTAAAGAATATGACAGCATGTTACTAAGTTACATCATTAATTTTAAACAACTATTCAACATTTAAGCTTATTGAACTTATAAAACACATCGTAGTAAACATTTTACTAAAGCAAAGCAAATCATTTATCATACATTTTAATCATGTATTCCACATTTATTTATGTTTATTGAACTTATAAAACACATTTTAAACAAGCATTTTAAACTTTTGCTACACAGGGCGAACTAATCCATTTAAGATGTTTATGTAAACGCGTCGCTAATCTAGCCGTGACGATGAAAAAATATTGTCTTCTGTCACGGCTGTAATGAGGGCATTCCTAAATTCTCTGTCACCGCTCAAAAGCACATCTACTTTAAAAAAAACTAATAAACTATATTTAACCTACGGCTATATATATATATATATATATATATATATACATATATATATATTTGATGTTAAAATTATCTTTACTATTCATATCATTTAAATATTTTAATATCCATTTTATGTTCTTTTAGTTACATTTGTTATTTCTTTATGTTATTTAAGATTATTGAACTTATAAAACACATCGTAGTAACAAACATTTTACTAAAGCAAAGCAAATCATTTATCATACATTTTAATCATGTATTCAACATTTATTCATGTTTATTGAACTTATAAAACACATTTTAAACAAGCATTTTAAACGAAAATTTTAGTTTTTCACTAACTATGCATAAACGTCGTTTTCGCAAAAACACTAACATGTACAATCATGTCAAAACATCTCCAGTGCACCAGTGATTATACATAACATACTTTATAAAAAAAATAAACATTTACTATAGTTTCATTTGACAATAAAAACGCTTTACATTATTCTGGGGCCAATGACGTTCACACCCTCAAGTAAAATGTTTACAAAATGTGCATAAGTTGGAAAATTAAATCCTGCTTTGAGCAGGTGAAATGTCAGTCTGAGGCGGTCGTACTGACACACACACACATGCACACACACACACACGCGCGCGCACACGCCTTGGTTTTCATTTTCTGGGGACACTCCATAGGCGTAATGATTTTGTACTGTACAAACACCTACCCATCACACAAAAATTTCTGCACATACTTACATTTTTTATTTAATATTGTTTGTAAGCAATCTTAATTATGAGGACTCAAAACTCAAACTCAAACATAAACCAAATTTACGTTGATATATCAGAGTAATTATACAAATTTGTGTCCTGATAAGTCATATAAACAAGCACGCACATACATAAACATTTCGCGCTAAAGAGAGTCTTATCTCTATTTTAAATAATAAAATATATGACATCATAGTAGCATGTTACTGAAGCAAATCATACATTTAATAAAGTAGTCATCATTTATTTAAGTTTATTGAACTTATAAAACACATTTTAAACGAAAATGTTAGTTTTTCACTAACTACGCATAAACGTTGTTTTCGCAAACATGTACATTCACGCTGCTCACATATTATTATAGCTCAGCTCGTGTTGAATACAGTACAATCAGACTTTAGCCATTAATATATTTTTTAAGATACTGAAAAACACAAATGTCAAAACGTATCCAGTGATTATACTGTATATAACACGCTGTATAATATAAACATTTAATAGTTTTAGGTCGCAATAAATATGAAAAATTATACCTTACATTTTTTAGAGGGCTAAGATGTCCAAATATGAATGAGTGATTTACAAAAATACATTTAGTTTAATCTGAATCGTAAACAAAATCTCACAGGTCCTCTAGGGGTATTTTCCTATGTGAAACTGATGGACTACTTCAGCCCCCTCACAGTGAGGGAGGAGTTCCAGACCTCATGATCTAAGTAAATGGGCTAATCTATTTCAAAGCATAACATTAATGTAAAGTTTAAATAAGCTGTATCCCTACTACATCTGATGTCCGGTGGTTCTTAAATTTCAACTAAAGTATAATTTATATAAGATTTATTTCACATCAAACACTTTAGATTATTTAAAAGTTTATTTTAAGCATAATCTTCAAAGTTTTAATCCCCTCACACACACACACACACACACACACACACACACACACAATATTTGCATACTTTTGTCCACTCTAATCCAGCATATCGCATACAACACTGGTGTAGTGTAACACCACGACCCCCTCCGACGGCACACACACACACACACACACACACACACAATGAAACATGTTTTGCTATGGCCGTAAACTTTACACAGGCACAGATAGGAAGATACATTTTGCAGGGCCTCTGTAGCTGCTCAAAAAATACCTCTATTTAAAAGCAAAATGTTTATTTTTAAAAGTAAAAAATTATCACCTATACATCTAACGGCTGTAGTTATTTTTTATATATTTTATGTTAAAAGTTTCTTTACTATCCATATTATCTATCGTTTAAATATTTAAAAAAACATATTATATTCTTTATTTAAAACAATACATTTAAAATATTGCCATATTATTAAATTGTTAATTATTCAAACTAACAGTTGACATGCTGTCAGACTCTGTTCCATGTTTTTTCTGTGTCTTGCTCCCCAGGTGTTCCTTTCCCATGTTTAATTTGTCCCAGGTGTTCCCCATGATGGTTTATTGCTCCCAGGTGTGTCTCGTCATCCCTTCCTCCTGTGTGTG
>NW_015537966.1:293481-294017 GCF_001515605.1 Sinocyclocheilus anshuiensis
GATTTCTGCTTACTAAATGATTTGTATATATGCTTGCCTATCTACACGGCCTGAAATTTGGTGTGAGATTGCGGGTATTGCGTACAGTGTTAACTCCCGCAAGTGCCACGTTTGGTAAATTCCCACTCATAAGACGCGCGATCTGCGCTGCCTCGTCTCTCTCTCGCGTGCGTTCTGCAGCAGTCACTTGGATAAGTCGTTGTTGCTTGTTGACTTTTGATGACTTTGAGCGCGTGATGCGCGCTGTGAAAAAGTGTGTTGGAAACACAAATTGAGGACCAATCAGTACCTCATTGATGACCCGTGACGTTAATATACTGCATCTGTGCCAGCATGTGATGTAATAAAACAGCAGCTCGTTAATACACGTTTTTTTTTAAATCCATTTAATACAATCCGCCTTCATTTAGCAAGTGCACTCATGCATAAACAATTTACAAGTTCAGCACTTTTTGTTCCATTCTATTGTGGATGCTGCTGATTCACCGAGACCGCCGCGGCTCAGCAAAGAGACATGTGTGTGTGTGTGTGTTTGT
>NW_015537966.1:294321-294615 GCF_001515605.1 Sinocyclocheilus anshuiensis
GGATCCCAATTCGTCGGTCATCCGACGTGACGTCAAGAGTGACCGACTGAAAGGGAACATCTTGGTTACGTATGGTAACCCTCGTTCACATTGCGGTGTACAGCGTTTATTATGAGGGGTTAGAATCCACAGCTCAGTACTCACTACTCAATACTCATGAGTACTTTACTTAGGCTACTCTTTTACTCTTACTCAAGTAGTTTTTTGGACTTTTACTCTACTCGCACTACATTTTTTGGAAGGTAATGGTACTTTTACTTGAGTATATTTTTTCAGTACTCTTTCCACCACTGC
>NW_015537966.1:294635-296168 GCF_001515605.1 Sinocyclocheilus anshuiensis
ATTTGTATACTTACTACATAAAGTATACTTAAAAATATACTTGAACTTTACTTAAGTATACTTACTAAAATAAACTCGAAGTATACTACTTACATGTCTAAGTTTATCGAAAGAATAAAGCATCCTAATAAACCCATTGATTTAGCTTAACAACTTTAAACTTTAAAATGCATGCACGATAAACCATACACTCTTTAAATTGATAGTACACAAAAAATGTGTAAAAGGACTGATAACACAATGCGATGTTTTGGTTCGTGTCTTGCACAACTGTGTGTTACTAAATAATTTTTATTAAGTTTTAATATAAAAGATAATAGTTTGTTTACAATTTAGATGCTTTTATTATGAAATCACACAAAGAACCATTGATTGTTAACACGTTAATTGAAATAATAGTATGTGTTAATTTCTGGTCTGTCTACGAAGCTGCCGCGAGACACAAGGCCTCAATCTTACTATTTCTCTGTACATTTAAAACACTTAAAGTTGAAGATGGTGAGGAAAAACTATTTTCTTTGTACGCGTCTCTAAACACAACTTTAATAAATCAGTTGTTTTAAGCAAAAGCGATGATTCAGTCCGTTTTATTCAGTCGTAGTGTTTTAGCCGCCTGCCTTTTAGTTTTGTTCCAGGAAACAGGTACGACTGTAACTGCGCGTTCTCACGTCTGACTTTAAGAAAACATGAGGCCAGCAGCCTTTAACATCTCTTAATTCTCTAAATGTTTCACATTGTAAATGTTTGTTTAGCTTAAATATTAGTTTTTAGTCAGTTGCAAAAGTGTCAGGCATGACGTTTATATTTATGATAGAGCTACAGGTTTCTGGTAGATGGATGTGTGTAAGCTGTGAAATCTTGACAGTAAATGTAACAAAGACGAGAGCGTTACTCAAACAGTCCTCTGCATTATCTTTTAATAAAATAATCCATTGAATGTCACTAAGACAAAGTCTGTAACGGCGTTCATAAATGAATATAAACGTACAAATCTTTATAGAGACAATATGGTCTAACAACACAAACACAAATGATTGTTCTAACTCTTTCAAACACCAGACTGATCCTTGGTAAGTACGCCTAAAATTGCTAGTGTTCTTGGACTTGTCAAAGTTCACACAAGTCACAAAGTTTTTATTTATTCTTTTTCATAGGGTTACACTTTGAAATGAGAACAATTTTATATGTCTCCATGACTTTGCTCGTTTTTTCTGTTTGAATTTGTTTCCCATCTAATGGTAATTGTTAGGTCTTACGCTTTGTTCCCTAGTTTTTTGCTGTCATGTTAACTCTTTGTTCATATACGTCAATATTTCGTTGAATTTGCTTGATTTAATAAAATATTGCTTTAAACCGCTGTCTTCATTCGAGACATTTACGTTATATGAGTAATACTATCCTAGTTTATATCAGATATAAGATACAAGATCATTTCTTAATTATTTTCCGTCTACACTCGTACATTCTATTAGGTCTACTCATTTTCTTTTTATTAAATTGATTAAAAAAAATAAATAAAAGTTTGGTATATAA
>NW_015537966.1:299046-302301 GCF_001515605.1 Sinocyclocheilus anshuiensis
TCTCAGTACTCACTACTCAATCCTCATGAGTACTTTTAAATAGGCTACTCTTTTACTCTTATTCAAGTAGTTTTTTGGACAAGTACTTTTACTCTACTCACACTACATTTTTTGGAAGGCAATGGTACTTTTACTTGAATATATTTTTTCAGTACTCTTTCCACCTCTGGTGAACGCATATTGCTGATTATTGTCTTTTGTTCATTTTAGTTAATGATGTTTATGGTCGCATTTTTATGCATTGATCCTTCATGTCGGATACGAGTCACGACTGACCAATTTTGACTAGCCTACACATAAAAAACACAGATATGTTCTACATGTCTAAAGTATAAGTTTATCGAAAGAATAAAGCATCCTAATAAACCCATTGATTTAGCTTAACAACTTTAAAATATAATCTGCATGCACGATAAACCATACACTCTTTAAATTGATAGTACACAAAAAATGTGTAAAAGGACTGATAACACAATGCGATGTTTTGGTTCGTGTCTTGCACAACTGTGTGTTACTAAATAATTTTTATTAAGTTTTAATATAAAAGATAATAGTTTGTTTACAATTTAGATGCTTTTATTATGAAATCACACAAAGAACCATTGTTTGTTAACATGTTATTAATTGAAATAATGATATGTGTTCATTTCTGGTCTGTCTACGAATCTGCTGCGAGACACAAGGCCTCAATCTTACTATGTCTCTGTACATTTAAAACACTTAAAAGTTGAAGATGTGTTACTCAAACAGTCCTCGGTGTTATCTTTTAATGAATTATTCCATCGAATGTCACTAAGACAAATTCTGTAACAGCGTTCATAAATGAATATAAACGGACAAATCTTTATAGAGACAATATGGTCTAACAACACAAACACAAAAGATTGTTCTAACTCTTTCACAGACTGATCCCTGGTAAGTACGCCTAAAATTGCTAGATAGCTTGATTTTATCCTAGTGTTTAAAATCGCTACCGCACTAGGCCTTGTCACACAGTAGTGAACTGTAAACCGCAAAGTTTTTCATAGGGTTACACTTTGAAATTGTATGTTTAATAACGAGTAAAGTGATTCAACCTTTTATTCACCTTTTATTATATGAAGAAAATTATCAAATTGTTATTACAAAAAATAGTGATGCCATTACCGGTTATCTAGCCAGAAAAGAACATATCTGCATGCCAACCTGTTTTTGTGTAATATGAAATTGTCTAGCGTCTCAATAATTTCACATATCACGGAACCATAATGTTTTTGAACACGCATTACACATAAATCCATTACACACGTACACAGAGAGAGAACCTCATCAATGTACATCTCATCGCTACATTCAGACATCACATCCAGAATTTTTCTGGTAGTTACACAGATTGGCTCTTCATATACAAGCTTGTCAAATCGGGCCATGGATTATTTTTCAAGCTTCTTACAACGTCCATTTAATTTTTGAGTTTTGTTACACGCTTGGAATCCCCCGTACAATCATGATTCGGATCGCATGCATGATCGATGACCGTACGCATCAGATCAATCATTTGGTCTCTGTAATGCTGTTTAAATATAGAGTGTACGATGTCTTTTCCAGGACACGTTTTCTCCGCGGCACAGCCGCACTCCAGTTGCTCATCCGCAGCAGCACCAGAACTCCTGTCACGGTCCATCAGCTTTTCAGAACTTGTTCTAAGACGTAAACTTTGTCTCTTAATCGATAATGTTGTAGCCGTTTCCTTGAATCTGGATTGACTGTTTTAATCCACGACGGTCCAGGCCACAACGCTTTGAATTTCTGGAAAAATTGCTTCAGGATCAGACAAATTGGATTGTTGAAGCCGATTCTGTCGGTCCGTGTAGATAACGTTTTGATCAATAAGATTTATCCAACATGGTTTGCAGATCTAGGAAAAGTAGGCAATAACTGCAGAGTTTATGAGAACGGCCACTGTTCGCTTACAGCTATGTAGTAGCCGTAGTCATGAGGAAGTAGTGACGGATCTTTTGTATAGCGTCATACATTCGAGCGAAATAAATTGTTGAGGGGGAGGTCTTGTTTCGACCGTTGGCTGGTCGTTGATATGGGGGCATTGCACTCAAAAGTAGAGGAGGGTGAAGGGGCCCTGGTTCGGGATTGACCTAGCCTCGCATATGCCACCAAAGAGATTTCGTTTTTCACCGGAAGATATTTCGATTAAAGATTACGAGGTAACTATGTCATTTAAAATAATTATTATGACGTTGGCAAATCGTTTCAGGTACAATTCAGGAACACCCGTTGTTCAGGTTTGTTATACCGGATACATAATTATGCTGAATACACAGACACGATCATTTAACTTGACTGAAACAGTTCATTTATTGTTGGGAAAATGGTGTTTAACACAGGTACGTCGCTCTGCTCGAAATATAGACTCGTTTTGCAGCATTCGAAAGGGTTGCCCTCGGGGATAGGCCAGTCACGATCATACTCGGAGTCAGACTCGTCGCTGCTTTGAGACAAAAAGTTTGTTTCAGAGTCCTCCCGACGTTTATTTACCAGCATAAGATAATTTTGGTCATGAAGCGTTTTGTTCCAACAGACTGATATTGAAATGTTTTCTGGTGGATTGGTAGCACGGTACCTCATTCCCTGTGTGGCACCGTTTCACTGGAAAAAGTACCAAATGTTTCCACCGTAATTAAATTCTCTCCAAATTTGATTGTAAAAGTATGCCCAGTCTACGGCGGTCAAAATCAGATGGTTACATTCGGATGTATATTCCTCATAAGATTCCAAAACGTAGAGTTTCACAGTCTGCCGCGTCTTGTCAAAAACAAATCTTCCCACGTGTTCATCAGACACAGAGAAATCTTGCTTCACAAAATCTTCATATTTAGGGCCAATCTTTGCCGGACCACGTCTTTATCTGTGCGTATCTTCACCCGTTTCAACAGAACTTCTCTGCGGTGTTACACACATCGCTCTTGTTTCAGGAGTGTTTGGAGTAGGGGTGGCCATTGTTACAATGTAGAAAACAATGTAGAAAACAATGTAGAAACCCTAAACCTTATTTAAATACCAAATTCTGAATGTAGGTTGTGGCTATAGGAACGTGACGCCTTCAACAGTCATAAAACGTGAACTTTAACACATTCAGCGAGATAATAAAAATATAACTGTTACCGGATTAACCTGGCTGCCTTCCCACTAGACCCTCTGCTTTGCAGCACAGTTAATGATATGCTAAGGATAGGATCCCTTGACGCGATTGGTTATTGA
>NW_015537966.1:302667-309194 GCF_001515605.1 Sinocyclocheilus anshuiensis
TTATGACAGCTGTACCTTTTATAGTTAGAACAGATAGCATTAGAACTTTACAATCTAACATTGCTCTTTAACCCCTTAACTGTCACCCCCCATTTTTTTAAATTGGCATGCAGGTGCACTATCCAAACTTAGATTGTTGTAATGTATGAACACTTTGGAATACAGAAATAAGGTTGGTCACTTTTTAAAGAAGAAAATCAGCAAATTATAGCAAAAGTGGAATTTTCTCAAAAAAATTAAGTATCAAAAAGTTATAGTAGTTTAAATTTACTCTAAAGAAAATGAACCTGAATTTTTTTTAATGCATTTTTCTGTCACAAATGTCTAAATTTCTCTGTCATTTTATATATATTATATATATTATATATATCATATATTACTTCTATATAATAACCACCAAATATGGAATCCTGAAACTCAGACCTTTCCAATGATATGTTTTTTGTCAAGATTATAAAAAGTTTTGATTCTAAAAGACCGTAATGCATTTTGTAATATGACACTTGACACTGCCCACTAAGGGGGAGGAGACCGCCAAAAGATTTTAAAGTACCATTTCCATGGTAACACAATGTCTGATTTTGAAATGGTTTTCACAGGATGAATCTTGGGATTCTAAGCTTTCAAATGATATATGATGATTACTAAAAGATTTGACAGAGAAAAAAGACAACAAAAAAAAGAGCACCAAACTTCCCACAGGTGAGACGGTGACAGTTAAGGGGTTAAAGCATTAAAATCACTAAACTAAAAGTTAAAATCACTAAATTAAAACTACATTTTAACTGCTATAAGAAACACACATTAAGTAGTAAGCTAGTAATTAGGACGGTATTAGCTTACATTTTATTTAGCCATTACAATAGTCCCTTTACAGTAACTGCTATCATAAGAATACACCTATATGTAGGTTTAAAATTCTACAAAAGGCACATTTAATGTCCAACAACGAATATTTTAGCAAAATGCATATTTGACTCCGTCTGTTTAGCGTGCATGTGCGCATACTCGCTTATGCCTCGCCCACTCCTGACAGCAAGCAAAATTGATTATTATATATTATTATTAGATATTATATAATATCTCTTAAATTATGTTCTTGCAAACTAAACAAGTGTAAAGCTCAGGTAGTTCATGAGAACCTCTGAGGATGTTTTCATTTTTTAATCAATTTAATAAAAAGAAAACGAGCAGACGGAAGAGAATTATTAAGAAATGGTTAAAGCAAGGATGACGAAGGGTTAAAGCGATATTTTATTCAATCAAGCCTATTCACAGAAATATTGTCCTCTAACATCTCGAACATGACAGCGAAAACTAGGAAACTAAGCGCAAGACCTAGCAATTACGATTAGATAGGGAAATAAAAGTGGTGAAACATAAAATTTCAAAGTGTAACCCTATGAAAAACTTTGCGGTTTACAGTTCACTACGGCGTGACAAGGCCTAGTGCGGTAGTGCTTTTAAACACTAGGATAAAGTCAAGATAGCTAGCAATTTTAGGCGTACTTACCAGGGATCAGTCTGTGAAAGAGTTAGAACAATCATTTGTGTTTGTGTTGTTAGACCATATTGTCTCTATAAAGATTTGTACGTTTATATTCATTTATGAACGCTGTTACAGAATTTGTCTTAGTGACATTCGATGGAATATTTTATTAAAAGATAACGCCGAGGACTGTTTGAGTAACACTCTGTCAAGTGTTCGCGCAACTACCGAAACCCTGTAAATTTATTATAATTGTTTAAAAATACATATAAGCTTTACACTTTTGTAACTGACTATAAACTAATATTTAAGCTAAACAAACATTTACAATGTGAAACATTTAGAGAATTAAGAGATGTTAAAGGCTGCTGGCCTCATGTTTTCTTAAAGTCAGACGTGAGAACGCGCAGTTACAGTCGTACCTGTTTCCTGGAACAAAACTAAAAGGCGGACTACTAAAACACAAAGACTTAATAATACGGATTGAATCATCGCTTTCACTTAAAACAACTGATCAAGTCGTGTTTAGAGACGCGTACAAAGAAAATAGTGTTTCCTCACCATCTTCAACTTTTAAGTGTTTTAAATGTACACATTGTGTTATCAGTCCTTTTACACATTTTTTGTGTACTATCAATTTAAAGAGTTATGGTTTATCGTGCATGCAGATTATATTTTAAAGTTCTTAAGCTAAATCAATGGGTTTATTAGGATGCTTTATTCGTTCGATAGACTTATACTTTAGACATGTAGAACATATCTGCGTTTTTTATGTGTAGGCTATGTATGAAGTCTGAGGTTTATGCTGGGATTTGTAGTTACAGGATCTAGAAGTCTGTATTGTTTGAATGAGGTATTAGTTACACGTGTTAAATTTAACATGTTTGTAAAAAAAAGATTTGTTAAAACATATTTAGACTAAAAAATTATATTCAATAATAATATGATATATGATAAAACAGACTTGACATGTATATGTTGTAACGGATCAGCCGTTGTTGTGTTATTTCGTGAAATAGCATTAGGATTTGGTTGTGTGTTCTTGAAATCAGACAATTGTCTTTGTCTTAAGAAAAAGTCAAACAGTCCCATCTGCTATCAGAATATTCAGTCTGTCTTCATCATGAAATAATTAATCCAATCTGGAGAATGTATGTTGTGTTAGACAGGGTGCTTCATGACCCAAAGGGGTATGTTTGTTGTGTTCTCTACCTCTGCATGTCTTCATGTCATTGACCGTAACTAGTATTTAGGATGACCAGGACTATAGGCAAGGCAAAGCAAGGCATGTTTATATAGCACATTTCATACAAAATGGTAATTCAGAGCACTTTACATAAAAGGAAGTAAAATAATCATTAAAAAAATTATAATAATCACAACAGTAAAACAAGGAATTAAAAAAAAAAACTTTTAAAATGATTTAAAAATTGATTTAAAATGAATTAAAAGAGTTAAGAATAGAAAATGGTTATACATAAAATACAGTGCAACCAGTTCGGACGTAGCACAGTGCTCATTCAGTAAATGCACAGCTAAACAGAAAAAATGACCCTGACTCCAGAATCACACCAAGATTCTTGACTTGTTTTTAGTTGTTTGACCCCTAGAGTCAAGGTATGTATTCGCCTTGAGAAATTCGTCTTTGTTTCCAAATGCGATGACTTAAGTACATGTTTGAAATGTTATGTTTGTAAGGGTGATGGTGGATAACGTAGCATGTCAACTGTTAGTTTGAATAATTAACATCATTTTATAATATGGCAATATTTTAAATGTATTGTTTTAAATAAAGTATATAATATGTTTTTTAAAATATTTAAACGATAGATGATATGGATAGTAAAGATACTTTTAACATAAAATATATAAAAAATAACTAACATTTTCATTTAAAATGTGTTTTGTAAGTTCAATAAACTTAAATAAATGATGACTACTTTATTAAATGTATGATTTGCTTCAGTAACATGCTACTATGATGTCATATATTTTATTATTTAAAATAGAGATAAGACTCTTTAGCGCGAAATGTTTATGTATGTGTGTGCTTGTTTATATGACTTATCAGGACACAAGTTTGTATAATTACTCTGATATATCAACGTAAATTTGGTTTATGATGAAATTTCTGAGTTTTGAGTCGTCATAATTAAGATTGCTTACAAACAATATTAAATAAAAAATTTAAGTATGTGCAGAAATGTTTGTGTGATGGGTAGGTGTTTGTACAGTACAAAATCATTATGCCTATGGAGTGTCCCCAGAAAACAAAAACCAAGGCGTGTGTGCGTGCGTGCGTGCGTGTGTGTGTGTGTGTTTGTGTGTGCATGTGTGTGTGTGTCAGCACGACCGCCTCAGACTGACATTTCACTTCTGTTAGTGAGAAGAGCTCAAAGCAGGATTTAATTTTCCAACTTATGTACATTTTGTAAACATTTTACTCGAGGGTATGAACGTCACTGGCCCCAGAATAATGTAAAGCATTTTTATTGTCAAATGAAACTATAGTAAATGTTTATTTTTTTATAAAGTATGTTATGTATAATCACTGGTGCACTGGAGATGTTTTGACATGATTGTACATGTTTGTGTTTTTGCGAAAACTACGTTTATGCGTAGTTAGTGAAAAACTACAATTTTCATTTAAAATGTGTTTTATATATCAATAAACATAAATAAATATTGAATACGTGATTAAAATGTATGATAAATTATTTGCTTTGCTTTAGTAAAATGTTTGTTACTACGATGTGTTTTATAAGTTCAATAATCTTAAATAAATGTTGAATAGTTGTTTAAAATTAATGATTTGCTTTAGTAACATGCTGTCATATTCTTTAAAATGGGGGTACGTCTCTTTTAGCCTGTAATGTTTATGTATGTGTGTGTGTGTGTGTGCTTGTTTATATGATTTATCAGAGCACAAATTTGTATAATGACATGGGTATTGTATTAGCAAACATATTTCCTGTATAAAAGACTGTGTCTATAATCTTTTTCAAGGGGATGTAGTGTATAAAAAATAATTAATATAATGTAAATATGAATATAAAGGGTTCTAAATATAATGTAGAATCAAAAATTTTCTGTGAAACTGCGTTGCAACAATTTGTTTTGCGAAAAAAGTTATAAGAAATTAATGTGAATTGAATTAACTTCAATTGAATTGTCTATGTAAAGTCTCCATAAACATGACCGGACATGTCCGTGCCTCCAATAGTCCTTATCGTTTGACCTGTTAAAATATATATTTTTTTCCTGATCCTGGTAAAATGTACAACGTTTTTATATTTTTAGTGACGACTAAAACTAGTGTAAATGTTTTGCTTTGTTTTATATCATATGCGATCGCCTAATTCATATAGTTTTATTTAAAAGAAGATTATAATAATATTCGGACGACTGGATGTTGTGTCGGTGTACTTGTGTTCATGTTTTCCTGCGAACACTCGTGGCATGTTTGACCACAATTACAAAGGTATTCAGCTAGCGGGGCAGACCATCAAAATCAACATTAAAACTTTCACAATAGTTTAGAAGGGAGGATTTCAGTATTAGCCGTATCAGTATTAGTATTATCAGTATTCAGTATTAGCAAACATATTTCCTGTATAAAGGACTGTGCCTATAACCTTTTTCACGGGGATGTAGTGTATAAAAATCATTAATATAATATAAATATGAATATAAAGGGTTCTAAATATAATGTAGAATCTTTAATTTTCTGTGAAACGGAGTTGCAACAATTTGTTTTGTGAAAAAAGTTATAAGAAATTAATGTGAATTGAATTAAATTCAATTGAATTGTCTATGTAAAGTCTCCATAAACATGACCGGACATGTCCGTGCCTCCAATAGTCCTTATCGTTTGACCTGTTAAAATATATATATTTTTCCTGATCATGGTAAAATGTACAACGTTTTTAAATTTTTAGCGATGACTAAAACTAATGTAAATGTTTTGCTTTGTTTTATATCATATGCGATCGCCTAATTCATATATTTTCATTTAAAAGAAGATAATAATATTCGGACGATTGAATGTTGTGTTGGTGTACTTGTTTATCCTAAACTGCAGTGGCCAAGTGACCGAGAGAGGAGCATGAACATTTCTGACATTGCATGGGCCATTTTATTGAACCCCATGAGAAAATTACTTATAAATCACGTCAATTATTTATTTATTTTGTAAGATGTAACGTTTTCTGCGATGGGTTAGTGTTAGGTTGTAAAATGAATAATTATCTGTAGATAAAAAACAACAACAGGAGTCTGTGTAATGTCCCCATTTAGATAGCTAAGCAAACGTGTGTGTGTGTGTGTGTGCGTGTGCAAATTCCACAGTAGGCTGGTCGTGTTGTGACAGAGCTGCTTTCCCGAGGTGATGTTCAGGAGAAACAGAGTATGAGACAGGGCAATAGAGAGACAGCACAGCCACATGCCTGTTGACATGGAGCTCAAAACTTAAGAGAAACCTCTGATGGTGTCCCGTGTCAAATGTGAACACTGGACAAGTTAACTGCTCTAATCCTCCTTTTGCATTCTTCCTCTTTCATCATCACATGGAAATGTCCTGATATTTTGTTGCTGCTCCACTTGTGATGCTTCTGTCTTGTGATCCAAATCTTGTGGTAACTGACATTTGTTTTGAGTGTGTCTGTGCACTAGTAATATTAGGTTAGCACGAACTGTTCTGCACCACACTACTATAAGCAGGGCCGTGCAGAGACCTTTGGAGGGGCAGGTGCTCAAAGTATAAAAGGGGCACATGGAGCACGGCTTTTAATAGGGCTGTGCTCCTTGCTGAGACATGTATCGAAACTGATGCTTCTGTATTGATAGCAGCAAATGCTGTGACACAGTTTTGAAAAAGAAACAGAACAGAAAAGACCATTTTTAAGTTTAAAAGTTAAATAAATAGTTCTTTGCACCTCTTAATCACTCTGAAAATAGAAACGGAATTAAATTAGGCCTATTATTATTATTGAGTTTACAGGGTATGGTGGTTTTGCTGTTGTAAACACTACTGTTGTTG
>NW_015537966.1:309235-309481 GCF_001515605.1 Sinocyclocheilus anshuiensis
TAGGGATGCACCGATACCACTTTTTCCAGTACTCGCCCGATACCGATACTTTTATTTTTGGTACTTGCCGATACCGAGAACTGATACCAATATTTTCATTGCATTTGTACATTTTGAAAATATTGGGTACAGAAACCAAAAGAGTATGTATAATGTTAGTTGGTTAACTTAATTTATCAAACAGATACAGTCAAACCAAAATTTATTCAGACACCTTCAACATTTCTCACATTATCACAGTTTATT
>NW_015537966.1:309698-310029 GCF_001515605.1 Sinocyclocheilus anshuiensis
AGGGAACCACTCGTTATAAATCTCCTAACTGTGATATTTTCAGAAATAGAAGTCGCGTTTTTTCATCTGAAACATGCAGCGATTTATATTCCAAAGCCTCTCATATTATGCAGAAACACTCAAGCAAGCAAAACACGCGCAACGCGCGCACGCATTTGTACTGGTGCAGAATGAGAGGACAGTAGTACAGCCTAGTGCATTTCACACAGGCTGTTAGTGTCACTTTCGCAAGAAAGTCGTGTATGCTTAAGGGTGAAAATAAATGACTTTATAGTGAATGCCCCTATAAATTGTCTTATATTTACGATTTAGTTTTAATCCAAATGATGCG
>NW_015537966.1:311242-313729 GCF_001515605.1 Sinocyclocheilus anshuiensis
TAATGCTGCTCAATGTGAAAGCCCGCAGGTGATGGAGATTTACCGCTGATTACAGAACCGGCTTTCTGACAAGATGCGCATTAAATATCGCATGCAATTTATCATGCAGCCCTAATATTAGCATATGTGAATAGCAATTAAAGAAACCACTCACCATTTTTCCAGTGTAACAATTCCACAGTCAATAGTCCCTAACACAAATGTACATCACAACAGTGATGTTTGTCGTCTTCTTCATTGGAGTTTTACGGCAGTTGGCATCCATAGTGTTGCATTACTGCCATCTGCTTCTTCTTATTCTTCTTTGGTGTTTTATTGGCGGTTGGCAAACCAGCTTATAGGTGCATTACCGCCACCGACTGGACTGGAGTGTGGATCAAGAGTTTTGCAATATATATGATGGGGAAAGGGCCATATAAAACAAACAAAACCTATACATATATATATATATATACATACATACACATATACATATATACATATATACACATATATACATACATACACATACACACACACACACACATGCACATACACACATACATACATACACACGTATATTATCTATATTCTATATTCTCTTACTTAATTCACATTCTTTTATAAACCTAATAATATCATCATATATCTTGTTAGCTGATTTCCCCAATAAACCTGACAAAGAAAAGTCATGGTGTTTTACTTTCTTCATTGACTGAATAAGGCGACATCTCTCATTGTTGTATTTTACACATTGAAGTAGTACATGTTCAACTGTTTCTTGTTGATTACAGTGTATACATTCCCCAGTTGGGTGCTTACCAATTCTATATAACGTACTATTAAGTCCAGTATGCCCAATTCGTGTAATGATATTTCCTTCCCTTCAATTCCTACTCTCCTTTCTCCCAGCATCAACTGTTTTTTGTATATTATACAAATGTCTACCCGTTCCATGGTCATCCCAATATATCTGCCAAACTGATTGTGTATATGTTCTAACGTATACTTTAGCTTCTGCTTTACTTAATGGAATATGTAGATCTACTTGCTTTATTCTTAGAGTTTGCTTAGCCAGAATATCCACCTTCTCATTTCCCTCCACACCAACATGAGCAGTATGCTCACCAACAATACAGCAGCAAGCATTCTATATAACAGAACATTTAAGATGAATGTGTGCTAGCCGAGTTAGCATGTCTGAGCCACATGCATTAGCCATACCAGCAATCTAGCATGCTATCTAAGCAATGCCAACATTTTACAAGTTGTGCCAGACTGTAAACATAAAACAATGTAAATCCAATATCTAATAACCGTGTTCATTCATTCTGTAAGTGGACGTGGCTAATCTGTTTGGCTAAGTGTTTTGACGCGTTAGCACTGCGGCTTAAAGGCCGATACGATACGAGTTGGTAAACTACCTTTACTTACCACTCTATTATCTCGCTTGCCCATTCCTGCAGATTTTGCCTAAAAACCTGTAGGCCAAAATCTATGAAATCAGCCTTCTGTTTACATGTCTCTGGTGCTTGCGGTGGCTCCCAGTGTACAGCGAGAATGTCTGAATAATTGCCACCTAGCGGTTCCTCAGCAGCAAGGCGCGCTCAACATGAACACTAGGGGGCGCTTCCTCCTCGACTTATTCTTCTTCTTTGGTGTTTTATTGGCGGTTGGCAAACCAGCTTATAGGTGCATTACCGCCACCGACTGGACTGGAGTGTGGATCAAGAGTTTTGCAATATATATGATGGGGAAAGGGCCATATAAAACAAACAAAACCTATACATATATATATATATATACATACATACACATATACATATATACATATATACACATATATACATACATACACATACACACACACACACACATGCACATACACACATACATACATACACACGTATATTATCTATATTCTATATTCTCTTACTTAATTCACATTCTTTTATAAACCTAATAATATCATCATATATCTTGTTAGCTGATTTCCCCAATAAACCTGACAAAGAAAAGTCATGGTGTTTAACTTTCTTCATTGACTGAATAAGGCGATATCTCTCATTATTGTATTTTATAACGTACTATTAAGTCCAGTATGCCCAATTCGTGTAATGATATTTCCTTCCCTTCAATTCCTACTCTCCTTTCTCCCAGCATCAACTGTTTTTTGTATATTATACAAATGTCTACCCGTTCCATGGTCATCCCAATATATCTGCCAAACTGATTGTGTATATGTTCTAATGTATACTTTAGCTTCTGCTTTACTTAATGGAATATGTAGATCTACTTGCTTTATTCTTAGAGTTTGCTTAGCCAGAATATCCACCTTCTCATTTCCCTCCACACCAACATGAGCAGGAACCCAAATGAATTGTGTAGACATACCCTTAACTTTTATTTCATACATCTTGCAGAATATTTCGTTAATAATATCCATCCTAACTGATGACCTGCCAGAAAAACTATCAGATGCAATGACAGTGTTATTTATTTCCTTCT
>NW_015537967.1:0-391 GCF_001515605.1 Sinocyclocheilus anshuiensis
TGATAAGCATATCAGAAGTTTTAAAGGCTTTTATTGGCAAAAAAACAATGAGTCAATATTTACACTGTTGACCCTTGTTCTTCATAACCTCTGCAATTCGCTCTGGCATGCTGGATATTAGCTTCTGGGCCAAATCCTGACTGATGGCGATCCATTCTTGCCTTATTAGTTCTCAGAACTAATCACAATTTGTGGGCTTCTGCTTGTCCACTCGTCTTTTGAGTACTGACCACAGGTTTTCTATGGGATTGAGATCCGGGGATTTGCCTGGCCATGGCCAAAATTTCAATGTAATGATCTTCGAGCCACTTCTTTATCGCTCTTGCTTTGTGAGATGGTGCTCCATCATGCTGGAAAATGTAGGGATCCTCACCAAATTGATCATGGATCG
>NW_015537967.1:401-11581 GCF_001515605.1 Sinocyclocheilus anshuiensis
TTGGAAGAAGTCGCTCTTGCAGGACGTTTTGATACCATTCTTTATTCCTGGCAGTGTTTTTGGGTAGAATCATGAGAGAGCCCACTCCCTTGGTTGAAAAGCAACCCCACACATGGATGGTCTCGGGATGCTTCACTGTAGGCACGACACAGGACTCATGGTAGCGTTCACCTTTTCTTCTCCGAACAATCGAATTTCCAGATGTCCCAAACAGACGGAAGGCAGCTTCATCAGAGTAAATAACTTTGCACCAGTCTTCTGCTGTCCAATCCTTGTACTTCCTGCAGAATTTCAGTCTGTCCTTGAAGTTTCTTTTGGAGAGAAGTGGCTTCTTTGCTGCCCTTCTTGACACCAGGCCGTTGTCCAAAAGTCTTGGTCTCACTGTGTGTGCAGATGCTCTCACACCAACCTCCTGCCATTCCTGAGCATGCTTTGCACTGCTGGAGACATGATTCTGTAGCTGACTCCTCAGGAGGAGACGGTCCTGTTCCGTAGACGACTCCTCAGGAGGAGACGGTCCTGTTCCGTAGCGGACTCCTCAGGAGGAGACGGTCCTGTTTCGTAGACGACTCCTCAGGAGGAGACGGTCCTGTTCCGTAGCCGATTCCTCAGGAGGAGACGGTCCTTGAGCTTGCTGGACACTCTGGGACGTCCTGAAGACTTCCTCACTGCAGTCGAATCTCTCTTCTTGAAGTTCTTGATGATCCGGTAAATGGTTCTTTCAGGTACAATATTCTTTGTAGCAATTTCCTTGCATGCAAGGCCATTTTGAGCATGTGAGGCCATTTTGATGCAAAGTGATGGCTGCACGTGTTTCTTTGGAGGTAACCATGGCTAACAAGAACACAATGGGCCTCATTCATGAAACACGAGCAGAACAAATTTTTGTGTAAATCGTTGGTAAAGCTGTTCTGACGTAAACATTTTGATGCAAAGTGATGGTAAAGCTGTTCTGACGTAAATTTTCGGATTCATGAAAGTGTTTGTATTTTCAAAATGTTAGTTGGTACGAAAGAAATGTACACCTGCCCCTTACCACGTGTAAATGGTGCGTAAAACGTTCTGTTCTTTTTGGCAAACTGATGACACTGAATTTTGATGCACTGCCATCATAATATTTTACAAGTTCGTTTGCTCTGTTTTTGTTTTTTTGTAGCTGAGAGTTGATCAACTGTTTAGCTTTGGGTAAAACGCAGCGCTTGTCACTGTCACTTTTTACCCAGCCGTCCAATCAATGGAGGAGTGGCGGGACAAATAGCCTACTACACCGACCAATCATCCTACTTGTAAAACAACTGAACAACAATAGAGAAGTTAATATTGCTGGTTACTGCATTTTTATATTCAGTAATATTCTTCAAAATGAGATACTAGTAATACTTTACTGCCGTGGATATTCCTAATCATAGCAACCAAAGCGTCTCGGCTGGGAAAACGTTGTGCCACCAAAGCGTTTTCAAGCGCCACCAGCTGGCCGTTTTTAGAAGAGTGCCTGACATTTTTAAGCTGACTAAAACGCTTTGATGGACACGTTAATTGAATATTTATTGTTAGGCATATGGCTTATTAGTCTTTTTTTGCATTTATGCAATATACTGGAGCCAAGCCTGCGCAAGTAGACCAGAATATTACACTGCGTTCCTGGACATGCACGAGCGCCCTATTTACGAATAATTGGAATTCATTAACATACACGTGTTTAACTATCAAATCTGATGTTTACGAAGCGTTTGTGAATCCAGAGGAGAGTTTTTGGGAAGGACCGTTTTACGCGCAAATTACTCAGAATTTACTCCTATATTTATGAATGTTTCTTGAATGAGGCCCAATGATTGGAAGCGCTTCTTCCCTCCTTTTATAGCAATCAGTCTGCTCTTACAATCTAATTAGTATGATAGTGATTTTACCCGACTAGTACTCATTCACACTTTCACATGTGCTGCTGATATGATTAGTCAATTAATGTTAACTGGTCATATTGTGTCAGGATCAAAAAACAGGGAATTTTTTTTTTTTTTAGTGAAAAGTTCATTTTTTTGGCCAGTGAAGCTTTTAGCAATTATTTAAAATGCATCTGATCACTCTACACAATAATCTAGAAACAATGTGAATGAACACCACAACAGCTTAAGCAGAAAACTTTGCAAAACACAAAATTCTTGTCACTTCCAAAACTTTTGGCCATGACTGTATAGTATATAACTGTGACCAATGCAGTAAAAAATATTTTAGGGAAGATTCCATGAAGAACCACCTGAAAGTGCATACACAGGAGTTAGACGTTCTTTTTGTTCAAAGAGTTTTAGACAGATGGGTAATTTAAAAACACATCTGAAAAGACACAGCGGTGTGAAGGATAATATTTGCTCTGAGTGTAGAAAGACGTTTTTTTTTTTCAGATTCTGAACTGAAAATGCACCAGACCGTTCATACTGAGGAAAAACCTTACAAGTGTTCACACTGTGACGAGATTCAAACGGCCAGAATATCTGAAAATACATGCGAGGATCCACACTGGAGAGAAGCGATATGACTGCCTTTCATGTGGGAAGAGGTTCACTCATTTATCTGATTTAATTGTTCACAGGAAAAGTGTATGTCTGAAGATCCTGTACTTTCAGGTGTGATGACGCGTCTTCACTGAACAAGACCCAATAACATGTCAAGCAATAAACGTTCTCTTCCATATACAGTAAATGAGAGCAAGTAAACCTCATCCAAAGATGTCACGGTGAAGTGAGTTTTAATCATTGATTAAACTTGTTAAACTTATTGTGTGCCGAATCTACAAAGGAATGTGGATATGAAAAAAATTAGAAAGTAGAAAAACTATATTCGTTTTGCTCATTAATTGCTATACTACACTAGTTTAGTTATATTTTCCATTACCATGTCCTTTTTTGAGAGCTTGTTATTCTACTTGTAATTGGTAATATCTAAAAGTCATGAAGTATCTGTTTGGTTTTGGGGCTTACCATGTTTGAATTTCTTGATAGAGCTGCCCAATAAAAATATTTCTCCCCACAAGAAGTTTGAGATGGCTATCTGTCTACATTAACTGGTTTACCTTTGATATCAATTATTGTATAACAATCCAAAATTAACTTCTAAATTTGATTTGGTGTGTTGATTTGCGCCATCTATTAATCTCACATGATGTAATGCATTATGTGTGTGTATATACAGTATATATATATATACTGTATATAAAATGTGATTTTTAGGGGGAAAAAACAAGTCTCGTATAAGTCGCATTTTATTATTTCATTCAGAAATAGGCCTAATGCCGATGCAAAATTATAATAAACACTGTAAACATAGCCAGGCTATTTTAGTTACCCTCACTCCACAACAAATCCTTTCCATTAACAGTATTTAGAAACGAACAAGAATTAAAAAGAAGAAGCTATAGCAACATAAACGACAAGCCAAAACGAATTCATTTAGGCTAAAAACAAAACTGAAACCAACGTTGGGTCTCTCATTCCACACAAAATAATTTGCCATTCAAATACATCGTGAATACAGAAACATTTGATTATTTATTATGTACTTCACTCGCGTTCCAATATCCACGTAAAACAAAATGTTTTGCATAACATCACAGCGGTACAGTGATAACACTTAGGCTAACCTTAATGGCTTAACAGATTTTACTACATATTTTTTACTAGGCCTACATATTTTTATTTTTTATTTTTTTACTACATAGTTTTTCTCCATATGTTTGACTGTATTTTATTATGATAATGAACAGGCTGCATTGTCAAGGTAGCAATGCTTAACTGCCGGCGCAATCACTGGAGTTTTTTCCTTCTAACAGTGGAAGCAACTACTCCTTTTAGTCCTAAAGATAATCGGAATTGTAAAAGGTTTGCCTTTATTTGTGTACATTCACAATAAAAACAAATCTTTGTGCTTTTGTGAAATAAGCCTAAAGAAAAATAGGATGCCGCTTTCTGCCGTCTGTTTCCTTTCACGCAGCACAAAAATTAACTGAAACTCTGCATACTAGGCTACTTGTTGCACAGTTTTTCTTTCATTTTCTTCATTTATTATTTAAGGAAAAATATGTTTCTCGTATAGGACTATTTATTCGTTATATATATATATATATTTATGATGTTTTTCTCCGCTCGCAGAAGCGCTGCAGGTGCGTGATGTGATGCATGTGAATCCTCATGTTCTGTTGTTTGCTGCTAATGTAAAATTAATCCCCGGGAAACAAATGTTAGTATTTTAACAGGTCACAGACACTTATCCTTTCTAATTTAATTCAGTTCTAATTTAAAATAATCTTGTCGGTTAACGGTTAACAATCGGTTAACGAGCGTCGGTTGTCGGTTAGGAAAAATAACCGAAATGAACATCCTGCAGGGTAATTTAAATTTCATTTTTGTATTGTAATTTTTATAATTTTTTTTTATTAATCAAACTACAACGCTCACAATATAATATTCAGTGTTGGGCTGCTGAATCTCCGAACGCGTGCATGTTGAGGGGCGAGCTGAGAAGCCAAATGTCTTCATCCGTTTGCAACAAAACTTGATAGTTTTGTTGCAAATGAATTAAGAATTTATAGTGCTATATCTCAGTTTAATTAAACATAATTATATTGTATACATGGTTTTAAAAAATCTGTAAAAAATATTGCACTGAAATCTGCGCTGGAGTATTTTTGCGTATTTTAATTATACCTGTCATGTTTGTGGTTTTTCATCATTATGCAGTCTGTTTAAATAAATATTCAGAAACGCATGCAGTACTACTTTTTGAAGGGATAGATGAGCACATGGTCTTTCTCCCAGATCTTCCTGTCAGATTAGAAAGTTTATTGTTTTGTTGTATGGCGTGTGTGTTGCAAGAGTTCCTGATTTTTGGCTTCACAAGGAGATCAAAGCCCCCTTACAAAATGTTTCATGTCTTTTTTCTTTATTGTGGGACATAGACATTAATCATATGACCAGACCGCAAGATCTGTATATAGCATAATAAAAATGCTAAGCGATTTTGAAAGAGATAGCCATAAATTGATCTAAATAATATTCCTAACATCAACTTATTAAAGAACATGTATATGTGGAACTGTAATTGAACATGTTCAAGAGCAGTTGTAAAGATTACAAAGCATTACGAAAATGCCAAGAGAAGCTGTATGCATTGATTTGTGTAAGGAGCATTCAGGAAGCATCAGATCTGGGTGTCACTCAGTGCTGGCGGCTCTGGATTGATTTTCTTCAGCTTCTCCGTGATGGACAAATACTGCTTTTTCCTCTCCTCCTCAGAGAGCGAAGACGGATTGATCTCCAGGAATTTATATGCATCTCTAGACTGAACACTGAAGATGCCTTGAGCTCTCTGACAGCACATACCAAATATCTTCCAGTACTGAAAGATAAAAGGCATGCCACCATTAATCACATTTACTCAAATATATTTGATAAAATATATGGACATAATTGAACTAGTTTCAACTTCAATAACGAGCTGCACTGATAAATAATAATAATAATAATAAAAACACTGCAATGATACATAGGGGAAAAAAAAAAAAAAAATCCTACATTTTTTCATGATGATTTTAAAGGGTTAGTTCAATGTAAACTTTTTTGTTGTATTGAGTCTCTTTTAAACCCAAATGACCCTTGTTTGCATGTATAAACAACAACGAGGAACCCTGATTGGTCGATGACAGTCGAATGTCCTCATTGGCTAAATATGAGACATCATTGTATCAGTATATATTATTGAAGTGCAACAACAGAAACATTTTACATTAAATGCTTTTGAAAACAATCACGAACAATGAAACATCTTAATATATACATTTTTTAAATTTTGAGTATGTTACAAAAATAATGTAATAATTGAATCAATTCTAAATGTATTAAATGCGATGATATCTAGATTCAACAAATACAGGTGATTGCACAGAACTCATCTACTGGGCATTATTGTCACCTTTTTTTGAAGTCATGTTATTTTTTTCTCATCATATTTCAGCAATCTGTCCCAATACTATTTTTTTGAAACTGATAAATGTGTATATGCTTACTGTAGTTTTTATGTAGCAGAATCGTTGTGGGATAATGGGCCTTGGGCATAAAGTGGTATTACTGCAGAATATGATTTCCAGAATAAAGCTATATTTTTACTAGGCTACTAGTCAAAGAAAACTAAAGTCTAAATGAATATTAAAGTGCATAACTTGTGATCAAATGTAGAAGTAACACAAAACAGGTGCCTAAAAAGGACATTATAGCCATATACTGGGCATTACTGCCACAACATAACTTGATCTGACTTGATTTTGTCACCAGATGGTTTTAATCTGACCCAATATATGACAATTTCCTACAGTTCCTAAAGATTTTCAGTCTTAAATATGCTAATTTGCATATGCAAATTAATGGCAAAGAAGATAAATAAACATCTAAATAAAATAAAATCATAAAAGTGGATAATGTTACAACACTACCATACTGTTTGTCTCCTTGGTCATTTCTGACCTGAACCAGCCGGTACTTTAAGGGCTCCTTGTTAAAAAACTTTGTTTTTTGATTTGTCTAGATTAACAAACATGCTATGCACAACTGTGCATTTATTTATTTATTTTGATCGTTTTTCTCCTGTCACACAGCATCCTCATCTGATTCTAGTTAAGATGGTAATAACTTTCAACGATTAGACACTAGCATCTCGCTTGAGATTACAAAACTCTTTGCTTTGATTAATAGTGTACAGCTGATGCTATATTTTCCAGAATCCAGAGTATATTATGGATAAACAAAAAACAACATAGGAAATGAAAGTGAGAACTCAGAGAGTTCATGAAAGGCATAATCAAATTACATTAGGAACATTTGCTCAACGTCTGACTTACCTTTGCTGCATCTTCAATGGAGTTTAGAAACGCATCCTTCATGTCCTCCATGTCAACTATTTCCTCCCCAGCAAAGGTTTTATCTTTCAGCGTGTGCAGAATAGCATCCACTTTCTCCCAAAACTTTTTCAGATCAATCAGAATTTGTTGGATTTGAGAAAGACACAGCTGGACTTCCTTCAGGTTGTCAGGGTCGGGAATCTCACCTGGAATGATTTATGAGAGATCATTGTGAAGAGCATAACATGCATGCAGATGAATTTACTGTATGTTTGTAACAATAAAATCATTGAAAGTCTCTCACCCATTCGTATTTTACAATTGGCCAGCTGCAGCTGAAGATCAGTCAGCTTGATTTTGATGTTCCATTCGTCATTTCGCAGAAGGCTCTTCTCAGAGTCGAGTTGTTTCAGTTTTATATCCAGAGCGATGGCACTAGGCTCCTTCATAGCATCTGGATAGCCTCTAAAAAAGTCAAGGAACTTCACAGTCCAGTGGCCATGTTCTTCCTGAAATCTTCTGATGAAGCTGTTCAGCTCGTCAGTTGTTGTTTGAATTTGTTTCTCATTCATCTCCATATTGTCAACTACTCTTTTCAGATCCACTTCAAGCTTGGCCAGAGCATCCTCCAGACCCTTCATCTCATCAGATTTTTTCTCTTTTTTTTCTTCGGTCTCTGTTTGTTCTTGATACACGTCACTGGTGCATGTTTTCACACTTTGGTTGCGTTGATCATACCTGAATAATACAGTGCATTTCAAATAAATAATTGAATACAGCGATGTGGTCCGGATTTCATTTGCACAAGACAAGACACTGAACAATTTTCTTAAAGAGGACGTATTATTATGCACAAATGTAATTCTATACAACAGTTCGATAGGCACTTTCACACTGGAGGAACCTTTTCATAGTTCCTAGAACTATTGGTGGAAGTTCCCAGTTTTTGGCGTGTTCGCACCGCAGGAACTAGGAATGGTTTTAGTTCCCTTTCTGTCGGTCACTCTCGACGTCACGTCGGATGACCGACGAATTGAGATCTCGCTTAGAGAGACCAATCTACTTCGAGTGTAAACTAAACGAGCCAATGCACATTGGCATGCGATTATTGCATCCAGCTGCCGCTGATCGCAGCGCGAGTATAAGTTGGCAGCAGGTGCAGCGCATATTCAGCTTTTTGCTTCGGAGCCGAGCGATCACATCGTTCTGCTCCTGACTACTCGACTGAGAGAAGAAGACTGAATGAGTTCAGCGCGCTCTTTGAGAGCTTTTCGTGTTGGCGGTACGGCGCTTCAGCGGTGGTGGTTTCCCGTGTCGAGTGGGTTGCACACATCAGGCTGCAGCTGGGTGATGGTCACGATCGCTGCCTCACGTGCCTGGGCATTTAGCACGCTGAGGTGGCGTTTGTGGATGAGTCATGTTCTCATTGCGGGAAGATGATCATCTCGGAGTCGCGGGCCGAGCTCCGTTGCCTCTGCCTCGGTCTAGTTCTCGTCATGGCGGCAGTCAGGTGGGGGCTACTTCAGGCAGTAGCACGGGCGGTCTGAGGGTAACAGTGATGGCAAACCCTCCAGGGAACCATGGCAACGGAACGTGCTGGGCCCTCTACAAGGAGCATACCAGCAGTATCCTTTGGAGCTCCTCCCGACGACCGGATGTCGATCGCTGCATTGGAGGGTGAGCCGGAGCTTTCTGGAGAGGAAGATTCGGCTGCGCTGCTGTCCTCCGGGACTGTAGCAATGCCTGAATCGGATCCGGAAATAACGGCTATGCCTTCCCGGGCCACTGTGAGGGTAGGGCTCGAGTGGAGACCTCCACCGTGTCCCGAGCCCTCAAGGTTGGACGATTGGTTCTTCAGGGTGGTCCGCGCTGGTTCTTAGCGCCTCGCCCCGGTGCCATTTTTCCCGGAAGTGCATGAGGAGCTTACCAGGTTGTGGATGGCACCTTTTTCTGCCAGAAACCGACCTGTTAACTCCTCCTCCCTCGCCACTCTCGACGGTGGTGCAGCTAGGGGGTATACGGGGGTCCCCCCGGGGGAGTGGTCGGTTGCGATGCAGTTGTGTCCTAATACCACCTCCACCCGGAAGGGCGAACCGTGCCTCCCCTCCCGGGTCTGTAGGTACTCGTCTGGCCAGCGGTGCTTATACGGCCTGTGGAGAAGCTGCCACCAGGTAAGAGTTGCACCGCACACTCAGACCCCTCTTCAGGTCCCTGCATTCCACCTCGCTGCCCCACCGCGGGTATGTCAGTGGTCCTGCTGGTCCAGCTTGTGTGGTGTCTGGGTACTTGGCTACCCATACCGTCTTGCTGGTTCCTGCAGACCATCAGACTCGGCTATGCGATTCAGTTCGCCCGGCGTCCCCCCAAGGTCAGCGGCATCCGCTTCACTGAAGCATCAGTGAAGGTGGCTGATGCTCCTGTCTTGCGTGCGGAGATCGCAGTCCTACTGGCAAAGGATGTGATAGAGCCGGTCCCTCCAGCCGATATGGAGATGGGGTTTTACAGCCGTTAGGTGCATCCGTCCCTGAGATTGGTTGCAGCGATTTACCTGAAGGACGCGTACTTTCATGTGTCGACCCTTCCGCACCACAGACCATTGCTGCGGTTCACATCCGAAGGACGAGCATATCAGTACGAGGTCCTGCCCTCTGGGCTGTCCCTGTTGCCCTGTTTCTTCACGTAATTTGCGGAGGCAGCCCTTGTTCCCTTGAGAGAACAGGGCATTCACATTTTCAACTACCTCGACGACTGGCTCATACTAGTTCAGTCTCAGGATCAGTTGTGTGCACACAGGGACTTGGTGCTTTCTCATCTCAGCCGGTTGGTCCTTCGGGTCAACTGGGAAAAGAGCAAACTCTCCTTGGAGAGGATCTCTTTTCTCGGTATGGAGTTGGATTCGGTCGAGCACGCCTCATGCAGTCGGTGCTCAGTCGGTGTTGAACTGCCCAAATATGTTGAAGGGCAGGACGGCGGTCCCACTGAAATGGTTTCAGAGGCTCCTGGGTCATATGGCAGCTGCAGGGGCTCGAGCATGCCTCATGCAAGGACGTGCTCAGTCGGTGTTGAACTGCCTGAATATGTTCAAGGGCAGGACGGCGGTCCCACTGAAACACTTTCAGAGGCTTTTCAAACACTTTTTCCTGGGGCATATGGCAGCTGCAGCAGCAGTCACGCCGCTGGGGCTGCTTCATATGAGACCGCTTTAACACTGGCTCCATGGCAGAGTCCTGAGGTGGGCGTGGCTACGCGGCACTTACCGGGTCCGAGTCACACCGGCCTGCCACCAAACCTTCACCCCACGGTCAGACCTTGCGTTTCTCCGGGCAGGAGTGCCCCTAGAGCAGGTCTCCAGGCATGCTGTGGTTCATACGGATGCCTTGTGGCTTCTGGCTTCGCTACCGTTCGGACGTTCTTGCTTACTGCTCTGCGCTTTGCTCCCTATTTCTGGACTTTTCTCTGATTTTTCTAAGATTTTTACTTCAGCAGATCAGCACAGTGCTCAAACAACATATTTTTGGCACAAACACTAAAACTAAAAACTCTTTGGGACTGGAATAATACCACGAAAAAGAAGACTTGCCTCCCACTGCCAGCAGCTTACATTCCGGAGACGGGAAAACACAGCTGCCCACATTCAAACAGAACAGAAAGAAAATGCTTCCTGTTGAATCTACTTGCTGCATGACCTACTGCAAACTTCTACAAAGGATTGCGGTTCTTGAAACAAAGTTACTTGCTGGACTTCCAAAACAGGCAGAACACTCAGCAGACCATCATCATGGACCCCCACAGCAGCCTAGAGTTGCTGGCAGTGCACCTTGCCTTGACCCGTCTCAAAGGGCGCTTACGAGGCAAGCACATACTAGTCCGCACGGACAACACCGCGACCGTTGCGTACATCAACCGACAAGGTGGTCTACACTCCCGTCGCATGTCACAACTCACCCGCCACCATCTGAGGTCGCTTCGTGCCATTCACATTTCTGGTCTGCACAACCGGGCAGCCGACGAGCTGTCACGAGTTGCGCTCCCGAGAGAATGGAGACTCCATCCCCAGACGGTCCAGCTGATTTGGAGTCGTTTCGGAGCCGCTCAGGTAGACCTGTTTGCCTCTCCAGACTCGTGGCGCCTTATTGACCCACCCGGACCTGGTTCCCGGAACTAATGCTCCTCATGACAGACCCTCCTTGGCAGATTCCTCTGAGGAAGGATCTACTGATTCAGAGACGGGGCACCCTGTGGCACCCGCGTCCAGACCTCTGGAAACTTCATGTCTGGTCCCTGGATGGGACGCGGA
>NW_015537967.1:12145-12472 GCF_001515605.1 Sinocyclocheilus anshuiensis
TCGACGATTCGTGCCTAGAGTTCGGGCCGGCTGACTCCCAGGTAATTCTGAGGCCCTGGCCCGGCTATGTGCCCAAGGTTCCCACTATTCCCTTCAGGGATCCGGTGGTGAGCCTGCAAGTGCTGCCCCCGGAGGAGGCAGACCCAGCCCTAGCTTTGCTTTGTCCCGTCCGGGCATTGAGATTCTATGTAGACAGGATGCAAAGCTTCAGGACCTCTGACCAGCTCTTTGTCTGTCACGGAGGCCGGAAGAAGGGGAATGCCGTCTCTAAGCAGAGGATGGCCCACTGGATAGTGGATGCCATCACCCTGGCTTATCAGGCACAGG
>NW_015537967.1:12563-13359 GCF_001515605.1 Sinocyclocheilus anshuiensis
AGACCCCCAACACGTTTGCTAGATTCTATAGCCTTCGTGTGGAGCTGGTATCCTCCTGTGTTCTCACCTCAAATTGGTAGAAGCACTGAGAGGCCCCAGCTTCGGGTCAGCTTGCTAAATCCGCTCCAGAGAGTCCATATTGTAGACCCTGTCGAGCTCCTCCGTCCCTTCGGCAGCTCGACGTGGCGGAGCGTCCGGTGCCAGGCCCTCACTCGATGAATCCATGAGAACCGGTAGAGGTCTGGGTTCCATATGTAGAGACCTAAGTGGATCCCATATGTGTAAATTCCACGGTTTAGTCTCAGATCCCGTGTTTCTCCGGCAGACTTTCTGATATTTTCCAAGAGGATTACAATCACCTCTAATCTTCCATATGCGCCTAAACGGTTGTTCATATGTGTAAGTGCTTCCGAAACCTTCTTCTGGAAGGATGGGTCTTCCGCAACGTTCCTGTCCCAAGTGGTACGGGTAAGTTTTCCCAGTGTTATCCAGTCTTACTGAGTGGGTAGTGCCATAGCAGCAGTAGCTGGTCCCCTGAAGGAGGGAACGGAGACGTCACGTCCCGTCGCCACAGCTCCTGTACCATCGCTGAGCGGCCGGGTCACCGGCTCTGCTCCTCAGCGAAAACCTGAATATGTGCTGCACCTGCTGCCTACTTATACTCATGCTGTGATCAGCGGCAGCTGCGGCAGCTGATCGCATGCGAATGTGCATTGGCTCGTTTAGTTTACACTCGAAGTAGACTGGTCTCTCTAGTCTCTCTAACAATTCGTCGGTCATTCGACGTGACGTCGAG
>NW_015537967.1:20887-26574 GCF_001515605.1 Sinocyclocheilus anshuiensis
TCTCTAAGCAGAGGATGGCCCACTGGATAGTGGATGCCATCACCCTGGCTTATCAGGCACAGGGTGTGCCCTGCCCATTCAGGTTGCGAGCTCACTCTACTAGAAGTGTTGCATCCTCCTGAGCGCTGGCTCGTGGCAGCTCGCTGGCAGATATTTGTAGAGCTGCGGGCTGGGTGACCCCCAACACGTTTGCTAGATTCTATAGCCTTCGTGTGGAGCTGGTATCCTCCTGTGTTCTCACCTCAAATTGGTAGAAGCACTGAGAGGCCCCAGCTTCGGGTCAGCTTGCTAAATCCGCTCCAGAGAGTCCATATTGTAGACCCTGTCGAGCTCCTCCGTCCCTTCGGCAGCTCGACGTGGCGGAGCGTCCGGTGCCAGGCCCTCACTCGATGAATCCATGAGAACCGGTAGAGGGCTGGGTTCCATATGTAGAGACCTAAGTGGATCTTATATGTGTAAATTCCACGGTTTAGTCTCAGATCCCGTGTTTCTCCGGCAGACTTTCTGATATTTTCCAAGAGGATTACAATCACCTCTAATCTTCCATATGCGCCTAAACGGTTGTTCATATGTGTAAGTGCTTCCGAAACCTTCTTCTGGAAGGATGGGTCTTCCGCAACGTTCCTGTCCCAAGTGGTACGGGTAAGTTTTCCCAGTGTTATCCAGTCTTACTGAGTGGGTAGTGCCATAGCAGCAGTAGCTGGTCTTCTTGTGGTAAGGTGGCTTCCACGGGACACTGGAAGGGGCAGTATCTGTGGCCCTTTGGTAGGGATCCCAATTCATCAGTCATCCGACGTGACGTAGCTCGGATCCTCAGCGAAAACCTGAATATGTGCTGCACCTGCTGCCTACTTATACTCATGCTGTGATCAGCGGCAGCTGGATGCAATAATCGCATGCGAATGTGCATTGGCTCGTTTAGTTTACACTCGAAGTAGACTGGTCTCTCTAAGCGAGATCCCAATTCGTCACTCATCCGACGTGACGTCTCCGATCCCCCCTTCAAGGAACGAGGGTTACAATATGTAACCGAGATGTTCTAGGAACTCCGTTTGGGGTAACTAAATTACCTCCTACTTCAGCGTAGGATCTAAAACAGTTCTACAGGAACTGTTGTGCATCTCTGATCAATACAGCAGTGTTTGGTTTTCTCCCTTCTGTTCTTTTTTCATGCTCAAACAGTAACTTTACTCATATAATTTCTATATGATCTATACCTATATACATTGACACTTTTTACAAAAAATATATTATTGTTATGACCCAAAACATCTTGTGATCCATGACCCTGAATAGCAAATTATTTGAATTCTTAAAAATAATCACCATCTGTACAAACATCAAATTTACCTGCAATTATAAAATCACCCATGTGTTTCCCCTTTGAATTAAGTTGGCGCATATTTGTTCCTATAAGATATTACTAATATTTTCACCTCTCCACTATGTCATCCACTTGTGCTACGATGTCACTGATCCACTCTTTGGCTTTCATCAGGTACCTCACCGCCAAACTGGGTTTGTTCTTCTCCACAGCTGTTTTCAACATTGGAAACAGGGAGGTGACCAGGTTGGAACTCGTGCCGACACACTACGAGACAACATCAATCACCAAGTTAATCATGTGATAGACTAGTAAGTCATGACAATTCACAGTGACTACACAACCGTATACAGTTAAAAACATCAGCGAATCATAACAGTATAGTAACTTCTGAAGTTATGTGACGCTGTCATGACTAATTGTGGTACCCTGATAGCACACGTACATCTAGGAGACGTCTATTTGACGTCTGCAAGACGTATTTTTTAGAGTGTTTGCTCATCTGCAATACGTCTATTGGACGTCTCCTTTTAGATGTCAAATAGACGTCTATTAGATGTCTTTAAGACGTTTATGATTTAGAATGTATGTAAAACGGACATCTGAAAGACGTCTGTCAGACGTTTGTGGACAGCAGATGCTTTCCAGATCAAGAGATCTTTAACAGACATCTTGTAGACGTACGTGTGATATCTGGGTAATTCCTTATTTTCTAGTTCTCTCTTCCTGTTCTAGCTCGTTGTGACAAGTTTGAGTGCAAATATTGTCCAGTATACCTGTACTCCTTAGTTCTTCTGTTAGCTGTGCGTTGCTGTGTTGTCTTGTGATACAAAGCTGTCATGTTTAAGTTCAACAATTGGATTATTATTATCTTCATGCATGGATCACATTGTTTTTAGACTGCTTCTCAATTTTTTCCACCCAATTCCATGGCTCCGCCTCCTCTGCTGATTCCGTGTGGTATTCTAACTTTGCCTTGTCTGCACTTTCCTTCCTGTGATGGACTGAAGCAAGCTCTATCTGTGAATCCAGTTTTTGCTGATTTTGATTAATCTTTGGAATGACTTTCTACTCAGCCCCCCCTAAAGATTTTGTGATTAGCTCCATAAACTGTACACAAATTCTGATGGCCTCAGTCCCCTTTAAATTTCATATTAAAATGGCGGCAGACTTCGATCGGCTTTTCCCAGTCTTTCAGTGCGTTCTTCTATCCGCAGAACGCGGCGGCGCAGAGTGAGAAACAGAGGGCAAGGTGTGTGTTTATCTATAGATTGTTACAATATCTGCATCTGTGCAGTTCTTTGTCATAAATACAGTTTGATGTCATTTTGATATATGATGATACAAAAGGTCATGAGGGAGCAATCAGTTCCCCATACTGTAAAGTTTTCGCTGCGTTCACCCCTCATCACACCACAGCGGTTTCCTTCAGCGAAAATGGAACGTTAGCCCTTACACATATGAACGCATACTTTATAAAATGATCGTGTTGCCATTTTCATTTGAAAATTTAACTCAGTATAAAACATATTACAGTGCATGTGGCATTAACTAGGCCTACCATACAGTCATGCACAGAAATGATTAAAGACAGTGACAGAGAGCACCTTTTGAAAGTTAATCACAGCATCCACATAATCCAAGTGTTAAAGAGGGAAAGACTCTTTTTGAATAAACATTTAAATCAGAGGGCTGATGGATGACATTGATGGTTATGATGAATTAGGCCTCATACCCTCAGCAGAAGGGCTTCAGAGGATCCAAACAGCAGTTGTGTTTCAATAGCTTGATCTCTGATCAGATGCTCCAGCTTTGGGAATCCTCCCAGACTCAGGAAAGTCAGGTGATAAAGGAGAGCCGCTCGCTCAGCAGATGGAAGAAGCTCCTGAATGAAATCTGCTCTCAATATAGAGTTGTCATCGACAATCTCTGAAATATTTCAAACATTTGTGATGGTTAACAACCTTTGGCATTCAATAGCTAATGGATGAAAAAGGATACTGTACAAATAAAAGGTTATTTTGGTTTGAACTTGTTTTAATTAAATCAATACACTCTAAAACAATGAGTTGTTTTCAATCCATGGCTGGGTAACAGCAACCTGGCATAGGTTACATTTATAATCCGATGTGTTTTGTCCAATATTTACCCAGCCATGGGTTGAAAACAACCCAAAATGTTTTTTTTTTTTGTGTAAGGAGTGTAAAATATGCACTAGTGTAAAATAGTGTAACATATGCACTACTAGGGAGTCCTTGCAGAACTGGGACAAGAACCACTGTCATTTGAAGGAACTCACCCCATTTCCAAGGACCTGGTTACACCTGTTATTAAGATGCGTTTTGGTCAGTCGGATCACAAGTGGACGAAGGAGACACGTACATGTTTACACCTGCTGTCTCTTTTGTCCACTTTCAACCACTTCTGTCCTGATTTCTTGGAGGGGAGGATTTATGGGTGAGCAAATGAATGGGCGCATACAATTTACATATAAACGTGACTGAAGACGGCAGAAAAACATAATGACAGCAGCGGGTTTTTAATTTGTGCAGTGTGTGTTAGAAATCATAGAATGCTGAGAGAACATTGCGCTTGGTACGTTTATCCTTTCCAAAACAAACTTTGATCTCTTAGCTGAAAATGTTGAAATCCTGTCTGGCTTGTGCGCTTTCCATAATGTTTACGCATTATATCTGTAGGCGGTCTTTTGTGGCTGTTTGAACACATTCGAGCACATGAGCATCTACACCATGAACACAATCCGGTCGAATGTATTTTCGACTACCTCTGGAAGTGGTCAAAGGTGGACAAGCTCTAAATGTTTCACACCTGTGTGATCTGATTGACCAGGTGTAAACAGGGCTTCAAAAACCTGAAAATATTCCAGAATACTTCCTCTGTCCAATGTCGCCACTGGATTGACCATTAGTTCTTAATTAACTCTTCTTTTCATACAACTGCTTTGAAATGCATTATGATTTGTGAGATAGAGTTTAAAACGTGCCAAATAATGTTAAATTCATGTTTATTGTCACGAATCCGGTCTATGAACTTCCGTTCACTCACCACCAGAGGTCACCCGCTCACTACATGGACTCTCACACTACACAGACTGTTACACTATACCCTGGACTACATTTCCCGTCATCCATTGCACTGATTGCACACAGCTTTCAGGTGAGCGTGTGATTGGTTACAGCTATTACACACACTATATAACACCCACCCAGATCCTGCTCAAGTCGCCGAGTATTGTCTGCGTTTATTACTCACCTAGTGATAGCACTTTACGGAGCCAATTCCAGTTTTGCTAGTTTAGTCATAGTCTCGCCTTGCCTGTTTTCCTGCGTTCAGATTCTTGCCTGTGTTTTCGGATTACCCTTTTTGTCTTGCTTTTTCGGACTCTGTTCGCCCCTGCCTGGATTATTGCTATGTACCTGGATTATCTCTCTTTGCCTTGCACTGTTGGATATTGTTCACCGTCGATCGACCCACGCCTGTTTACTGGACTGCTCTTGTGATTTGCCCGTACCATACCTGTTCGCTGGTGTTTCGACCCTGCCTGTGTTTGTGACCACGTCTTTTAATAAAAGCTTTGCACATGGATCCGCACGCATCATGTTCTGGTTACTCCTTAACAGAATACTCGGCCATACAAGAATCCAGCAGCTTTTCACGCAGACATTGGCCAGGTATGGATATGGCAAGACTATTATTAGCCCTTGAGCAGGGCACGCGACCGCTCGAGGACTATGTACAAAAGTATTTAGATCTATCTTACTTTTCTGATCTGCCAGACTGTGTCCTGATTGACTTTAACGGCTGATTAATGCCCAGAAAAAGTCTAAGCTCATTCGAGAGGGTCCGCGTTCGTCACTCGCTCAGTTTATGGATTATGCTTTGTTGACTGTTGGTTCATCATTCACTGTGGGTGTCGCGGAGGAACGCGACACTGCGTCCGCTCGCAAAATGGCGGACACAACAGCGCCCCGTTATATCACAGCTGCCAATCCTGAATCAAGTCTAGTCACAGTTGATCTTCATTAGTCTAGTCAAGTCACGGTTGATCTTCATGAATCAAGTGAAGTCACGGTTGATCTTCATGAATCAAGTCAAGTCACGGTTGATCTTCATGAATCAAGTCAAGTCACAGTTGATCGTCATGAGTCTAGTCAAGTCACAGCTGATCTTCCTGAGTCAAGTCAAGTCACAGCTGATCTTCCTGAGTCAAGTCAAGTCACAGCTGATCTTCCTGAGTCAAGTCAAGTCACAGCTGATCTTCCTGAGTCAAGTCAAGTCACAGCTGATCTTCCTGAGTCAAGTCAAGTCACAGCTGATCTTCCTGAGTCAAGTCAAGTCACAG
>NW_015537967.1:26748-27746 GCF_001515605.1 Sinocyclocheilus anshuiensis
TTGATCATCATGAGTCAGGTCTAGTCACAGTTGATCGTCATGAGTCAAGTCAAGTTACAGTTCATTATCATGAGTCTAGTCAAGTCACAACAGATCTTCATGAGTCAGGTCTAGTCACAGTTGATCTTTCTGAGTCAAGTCTGGTCACAGTTGATCATCATGAGTCAAGTCAAATCACAGTTGATTCCCCTGAGTCAAGTCAAGTCACAGTTGATTCCCCTGAGTCAACTCAAGTCACAGCTTCCATTGCTGAGTCAAGTCAAGTCTCAGCTGATCTGCCAGAGCCTCGCCACGTCTCAGCTGTTCATCCAGAGTCTTGTCACGTCTCAGCTGTTCATCCAGAGTTTTGTCACGTCTCAGCAGTTCGTCCAGTGTCACGTCACAGCTGATCTTCCAGAATCTCATCACATATCAGCTGATCTTCCAGTCACGTCATGTCTCAGCTGTTCATTTAGAGTCACGTCACGTCTCAGCTGTTCGTCCAGAGTCGCGTCACGTCTCAGCTATTCATCCAGAGTCACGTCACATCACAGCTGATCATCCAGAGTCATGTCACGTCCTGTCTGTTACACCCAGATTATCCCTGTCTGTTACACCCAGGTTATCAAGGTCAGCCCTTCGGTATCCCAGTCTGGTATCCAGTGTGAGGGATGATCCAGTGTCTGCACGCGCAGCTAGTATCCCCAAACCCACTCACTCTAGCCCTCCTGTTCCTGAACTGATTGCCCTGTCTGAAGCGCTTCTCATGATGGGAATCGCTTTTTGGTGTGTTTGGGATGCAAGATAAAGCTTGGCTTATTGAATATCAGGTCCCTTTCTACGAAGGCACTTTTTGTAAATGATTCCCCCAAGTTTACTGTTATAAACAGGAGCCATGTCCAAAAGGTAAAGGGGGAAGTGTTGCTTCAATTTATAATGTAATCAATGTTTTCAGTATTTCTCAGAGGGCGGGCTTCAAGTATAACTCGTTTGAAGTAATGATGCTTCATATAATGTCA
>NW_015537967.1:27904-30622 GCF_001515605.1 Sinocyclocheilus anshuiensis
ATTATCCAGAGAAACAAGTGTTAATGATACATCCCCTGTGATGTTTGTACTGGCTACTGTATACAGGCCACCAGGGCACCATACAGACTTTATTAAAGAATTTGCAGATTTTATATCCGAGTTAGTGCTGACTGCAGATAAAGTCTTAATTGTTGGTGATTTTAATATCCATGTGTATAATGAAAAAGATGCATTGGGATCAGCATTCATAGACATTCTGAACTCTATTTGGGTTACACAACACGTGTCAGGACCTACTCATTGTTGAAATCATAAATCTCTAGATTTAATACTGTCACATGGAATTGATGTTGATGGTGTTGAAATTATGCAGCCAAGCGATGATATCTCAGATCATTATCTAGTCTTGTGCAAACTTCATACGCTTTACATGTTACCCTTGGGAGATATCATCAGGAAACACGGTGTTAGCTTTCACTGTTATGCTGATGATACTCAGCTCTATATTTCTTCGCGGCCCGGCGAAACATACTAATTTGAAAAACTAGCGGAATGCAGTCGATATAAAAAACTGGATGACAAGTAATTTCTTAACAGAGGCCATCCTGTTTGCTTTCATTATTTTTATTTATTTTTGTATTTTTTGCTCAATATGATGTTAAGTGGCAGATCAGTGGGCTTGTTGCGGTTGAATATCTAAATAATAGACATCCTCAGTCCCAGACCAAACCTAAAATACTATGTGGAGGACGCAAAATAATTTAAAGGGGTCATATGATGCGATTTCAATTTTTCCTTTCTCTTTGGAGTGTTACAAGCTCTTGGTGCATAAAGAAGATCTGTAAAGTTGCAAAGGCTAAAGTCTCAAATCTAAAGAGATATTCTTCATAAAAGTTAAGAGTCAACCACTCCTACCTAAAACGGCTCGCTCTAACACGCCCCCACATGTCTACGTCACGATGTGGGAAGATTTGCATAACACCGCCCAAATGTTAACGCAAAGAAAGAAGGAGTAACTTTCATTCCCTCTCGACGTCACGTCGGATGACCAACGAATTTGGAACTCGCTTAGAGAGACCAATCTACTTCGAGTGTAAACTAAACAAGCCAATTGGCATGCGATTATTGCATCCAGCTGCCGCTGATCACAGCGTGAGTATAAGTAGGCAGGAGGTGCAGCGCATATTCAGGTTTTCGCTTCGGAGCCGAGCGATCGCGTCGTTTTGCTCCTGTCTACTCTACTGAGAGAAGAAGACTGAACGAGTTCAGCGCACTCTTTGAGAGCTCTTCGTGTTGGTGGTACAGCACTTCAGCAGTGGTGGTTTACCGTGTCGAGTGGGTTGCACACATCAGGCTGCACTACCCCGTTTGTGTTGCAGGCGGCCATCTCCCTGTGCGCTTCAGCACGCTAAAAGAGCTTTTTCCCTAAAAGAGCATTCACGGGTGCATCTTTTTAAAGACGACGTTGTGTGGCAAACTCAACGTTACGTCTTTGTAAAGACAATGTGGGTCTTGCTATAGACAACGTGTCACCCGGGCATTTCTGGATGTGGTCGTTACCTGGCGTTGGGTGATGGTCACGATCGCTGCCTCACGTGTCTGGGCATTAAACCCGCCGAGGTGGTGTTTGTGGATGAGTCATGTTCTCATTGCGGGAAGATGATCATCTCGGAGTCACGGGCCAAGCTCTGTTTCCTCAAAGGGGCGGAGCTCCGTTGTCTCTGCCTCGATCTAGCTCTCGTCATGGCGGCAGTCAGGTGGGGGCTACTTCAGGCAGTAGCACAGGCGTTCTGAGGTTAACAGTGATGGCAAACCCTCCAGGGAACCAACGCTCCTCTTGCATTCCGCAACCAGTTGAGCTGCCGATGGAACATGCTGGGCCCTCTACAAGGAGCGTACCAGCAGTATCCTTTGTAACAACCCCTGTGACAGCCCCTCCTTGGCCGATTGCTCTGAGGAAGGATCTACTGACTCAGAGACAGGGCACTCTATGGCACCCGCGTCCAGACCTTTGGAAACTTCATGTCTGGTCCCTGGACGAGACGCGGAGGTTCTAGGTGACCACTTCAGCGAGAGCACCATCTACGAGACACGCTTACGCTTGGAAGTGGAACCTGTTCGTTGAGTGGTGTTCTTCTCACCAAGACGACCCCCGAAGATGCCCGATCAGAGTCGTGCTGTCCTTCTTGCAGCTGGGGTTGGAGCGAAGGCTGTCTCCCTCCACCCTCAAAGCTATGTCACTGCGATCGCTGCTAACCACGACCCCGTAGAAGGTGAAGTCGCTGGGGAAGCATGACCTGATCATCAAGTTCCTTAGGGGGGCAAGAAGGCTAAATCATCCACGGCCCCACTCTATACCCTCTTGGGACCTGACTCTAGTGCTCAGAGCACTACAGCAGGGCCCATTTGAGCCTTTGCGGACAGTCGAGCTGAAGTTTCTGTCAATGAAAACTCTGCTCCTGCTTGCGCTGGCCTCCATCAAGAAGGTAGGGGACCTGCATGCATTTTCGGTTGACGATTCGTGCCTAGAGTTTGGGCCGGCTGACTCCCAGGTAACCCTGAGGCCCCGGCCCGGCTATGTGCCCAAGGTTCCCGCTACTCCCTTCAGGGATCAGGTGGTGAACCTCCAAGCGCTGCCCTCGGAGGCGGCAGACCCAGCCCTAGCTTTGCTCTATCCCGTCCGAGCCTTAAGGTGCTACATAGACCGGACGCAAAGCTTCAGGACCTCAGACCAGCTCTTTGTCTGTCACGGAGGCC
>NW_015537967.1:30875-31705 GCF_001515605.1 Sinocyclocheilus anshuiensis
GGATGGCCCACTGGATAGTGGATGCCATCACCCTGGCTTATCAGGCACAGGGTGTGCCCTGCCCACTCTGGTTGCGAGCTCACTCTACTAGGATTGTTGCATCCTCCTGGGCACTGGCTCGTGGTGCCTTGCTGACAGATATTTGTAGGGCTGCGGGCTGGTCAGACGTGGCGGAGCGTCCGGCACCAGGCGGACAGTAGCTATGGCCCTTTGGTAGGGATCCCAATTCGTCCCAACACGTCCCGTCACCACAGCTTCTGTACCACCACTGAGCGGCCGGGTTACCGGCTCAGCTCCTCAGCGAAAACCTGAATATGCGCTGCACCTGCTGCCTACTTATTGCTGTAGTATTGTTGTTGCCACCGCTGCCATGTTGTGGAGACGTTGTGTGTTTCATTGTGAAAGCGAAACTACTTTGTTGGCCTTCCAAAAGAGGACACGACTAGAAATCAGTGGTTAAGTTGTATTTACAACACTGTTCCAGAACAGTTTAACCCAAATATTCAGATGTGTGCAGCGCATTTTATGGTGGACTGTTTCCTGAACCTGCAGAGTAGCCTACAATGCTGTGCACAAAGGCTGTTTCTATAAAGTGGGGCAGTTCCAACTTTGCAAGGGCAGTCTGGCGCTTCTGACTCACAGCCTGTAAGTAAATTTTTTATATATAAATAATTTGCCACTGATGTTTCAAATGTGAGTTTTGAGCAGTGTAGGGTAGCAATTGTTGTTTGTCGTTTCTACAATCACAAATGCAGACATGGTTTTATGTTTACGCGGTGCGGTGTGATGCAACGCAACGCGTAAAAAGACAGTATAAGTCATTATAATCC